>NW_026606077.1:9547500-9720000 GCF_029834395.1 Sorex fumeus
CAGCCTTTCTCGGTTGGGGTTGGGATGGGCTACCTCTCCCCATCTCCCTCTACTTCTGGAAGCCTCGGCTATCACTTGCACACCCCAAAGCTGCCACCCAGTTCAACAAGCTACTCCAACCTTACCTTCGCAATAAAAATACGGAACGCCTTGAACAAATATGATGACCTCTTATGACCCATATTGCAAAAACACAATGCACAAAGGGAGAGAGAAAAGAAAAGTACCCACCACAGAGGCAGGTGGGAGCGAAGGGAGGGTGTGTTGGAGGGTGGTTGGAGGGAAACTGGGGATATTGGTGATGGGAAAGGTACACTGGTTGAGGCATGGGTGTTGGATCATTGTAGGACTGAAACCCAATCATGGACAGCTTTGTGATGGTCTTTCTCACAGATAAGCAATTTTTTTTTAAAAATTTAAATAAAAATAAAATGTCTTGGTGTGGCAGGGCCGTAATACAATGGGTAGGACACTTGCCTTGTGCACTGCCAACCTGGGTTCAGTCCTGTTTGATAGGTCCTCTGAGCCTGCCCAGAGTGACTCCTGAGCACCACCGGGTGTGGCTGAAAAACATAACCAAGAAAAAAAGTCTTACGGGACCAGAGAGAGAGAGAGTAGGGTTAAGGCACTTGCCTTATATGTAACCAACACTGGTTTAATTGTGGGTACCAAGGTCCCACTCTTCCCCCCAAAAACATCCTTGTTTCTTTTGTGTGTGTGTGTGAGTGGGGGGTTGCAGCACCTGGTTGTGCTTTGGGATCACCCCTGGCAGCCTCAGGGGAACATATGTGGTGCCCAGGATCGAAGCCAGGTCAGCTGCATGCAAAGCAAACTTCCTACCCGCTGTACTATTGCTCCAGTTCCAAAGTGTCCTGACTTCTGATGTTTGTAACCTTAACCTGTCTATCCTACTTACCTATATTTTTCTGTTCCATATACTTAACTTCCCATATATTATTCATAGCAATTCCTCAGTTTTTCCATCACTGTTGAAAATTTTGGTACTGTCTAACTAGTAAGAATACCAAAACATGTTGGGATTAGAGACCAACTGAATTGAGTTGCATTTCTAAATTTTCCAAATTTTTGAAAACATGGTTTAAAATCCTACCTCTAGCTCACGTTCAGTTTCAATTCTGAATATCTATATATATCTATCTATATCTATATATCTATATATATCTATATATATTTTTTAAAGATGTCCAAACTGATGTGAAAAATATAAATCTACAGTTTTTGTTTGCTTGGGGCCACAGCTGTCAATGCTTAAGGTGACTGCTCATATGGTGTGGGGCAGCCGCTCCCTAGCACTGTTTAGGGGATCACGGGGTCCCGGGGATCAAACCCAGGCCTCCTGCACACATAGCATGTGCTCCAGCCACTGACTGAATTAATTTACAGTTATTGTAACTTGGTCTTGTTTAAAGAAATTAAAGTCTTTGTAAGAAGCAGCATCTCTTCCGTGTCAGTTCTTAGGAAGCTGTTTTTTTAAAACTTAGCGTTTTTTAGAGGCAGCATAATTTTAAAATCTCAGTTCTGTTTTTTCCTGTGGGGCCGTCCTTGATGGAGGCTGGGTACCCAGCACCACGATGTTGTCTGAGAGTTCAGTTCGGGTTCCCTGCTGTCCCCCTCAGCGGACGCTGCTGGGGCTCACTAGGGCTACTCCCAGCATTCCCAGGCTTTCATGTGGTGCCAGGGATCAGACTTGGTGCCTCACACACGCACTACATGTGTTCTGCGTGCATCAATTTTTCCCCAGCTCTCAATATTCATCTTTTTTGTAAATCTCTGTTTCATTCAACTTTTGGGCACTTAACTACATACCTGGCAGATATTTGGGAATCATTGCTAATGATTTTTAAAAATACGATTTTTTTTTTTTAATTATGAGCACAAAACTATAAAGAGACTTTGAGCACTGCCAGGTATGGTGTGAAAACAAGAAAAAAAAATCAGGTAGATGAGAGTAAAATAGAGCACATCATAAATTTAAAGTTGTTGCAGTATGATGTTTACAGGTTCTCTGTAGTTTATTGTACTGTTTGCTTTTGTATGTTAAAATATTATTGCCATTTAATATGAAATGGCATTGACTCTTATTTTGATCATGAAAACCTAAATCCTTATTGTACTGGGTATTAGAAACTTTTCCTCTTTCCTTTTAATATAGACTGATGACATTAAAGAGATAGCCAAAAAGACCCAAGCGCTGCCAAAAGTGAACTCCAAGAGGCAACGAATCGTGGTTTTCACCCAAGGGAAGGAGGAAACTATCATGGCTACAGGTAGGTCCATTTTGAAACTGTGTAAGGAACCTAGTTTTACAGAGGCCAGTTGCTTATAACAAAATTCCATATTCTGCTATAATTTATCTAAACAATGTATTTTTCCCTTTCTTTCTTTAATAAAAATCTTCACATGTACAAGTCATGCCGTTTGTTTGTACATGGATGGAATAAAAGTGAATGCTGCTGAGTGAAGGGAGAGGGAGATGGACAGATATGGAGCGTCTCTTTCATCTCTGGGATGTAAAGATACAGAGTCAGGAGCCACAAATGACCAGAGGCAACATATTAGGAATGTCGGTCCATAGAACTGAGCTTACCTGGTGAGGGACTTGGAGAGGATGGGTGGGGGACTCCCTGGGACATGGCAGTGTGTGTAGTGTTGGAATGGTGCATGAATGGAAGTATCATTAACAGTATTGTTAAGTAACAGTGTCAAAACTAACAACATCATACAGGATGGATGCCTCAATTCTTTTTAAACTTTTTTTTTTTTAAAGAAAACCACACATTTTACCCACCTTTCCCTCCATCCCCACCCACTGCTTCTTGCAAACCACCAGTCTGTTCTCCTAATTCAGGTTTTTGTTTGTTTTGGTTGTTGCTATTTTGGGCCACATCTGGCAATATTCAGGCCTTACTTCCGGCTCTGCAACAGAAATTATTTCTAGTGGGGTTTGGAAACCATGTGAGATGCTGGGGATAGAACCCGGGTCAGCCACATGCAAGGCAAACACCCTTACCCACTGTCCTGTCTCTCCCACCCCCCCCCCTTTTTTGTTTCATTTTTCAAAAATTCCACAAATGGGACTGGTGGTGTGACTGAGTAAGCGTACGCCTCACGTGTGTGAGGCCTGGCGTTTTATCCCCAGCATTTATCTCTGTTAGTACCTGTCCATGTTGTTGTAATGTCACAGGTTCCTTCTTTATTGTTGCTGAATAATATTTCCATCTGTACATTTGCATATATACATATACACACAAAGAGCACATTTTCTTTGTTCATCCAATATGTATACTTACATTGTTTACATTTCTTGGCTATTCTCAATAATGCCGCAGTGAGCCTGGAGGTGAATGCATCATTTTGAGTTATCAGTTTCCTTTTCTTCAGAATTCCCAAAAATGAAATTGCTGGATCATATTGTAGTTTCATTATTGATTCTTTCTCATTGTTGTTAATTCTTTATCAGGAATCTCCACAATGTTTTCCATAGTGGTTGTATCGGTGATTTGTATTTCCACAGCAGTGTATACAGATTGCTTTTCTCCAGTGGTCACCCCTACCCTGAGCAGCCATTTGAATGGGTATAAGTTAATAACGCATTGTGGTTTGGGTTTGCATTTTTCTGAATATTGGTGACTTTGAGTTTATTTTTGTTTGTTTGTTTTTGGGTTTTTTTTTTAATGTACTTTTTGACTTTTTTCCCCGACTTTGAGGCTTTTGGGCCTACCTGGAAATGTTCAGAGGTTGCTCCTGGCTCTGTCTCAGGAATAACTCCTGGTGGTGCTCAGGGGACCATATTTGATGCCAGTGATCAAACTCAGGTCAGACACATGCAAAGCTGGTGCCCTACCTACACATGCAAAGCTTGCTCCGGTCCATGTGTGGCCATTTTTATATCTTTTTTTAGAAAAATGTTTATTCAGATCCTCTTCCCAATTCTTGTTTGCTTTTGTTTGAGGGCCCACACCCAAGCAGTGCTCAGGATGTACTCTTGGATACTGCAGTGTCACTCCTGGAAATGCATCACAAACCTATGTGATGCCAGGGTCAAAACCAGGTCAGCTGCATCAAGGCAAACACCTTCCCCATTCAACTGTCCTTCTGGCACCCCTTTCCCCTATTTTTAATAAGATTTTCTGGAGACTCTGGAGTTGATATTTTGCTAGTGTTTTATATGAATTTTAGATATGAACCCCTTGTAAGATACACAGTTCACAAAACCTTTATACCGTTGATAGGGTTTGGTTTTAATAATTTTCATTGCTATGAGGGGTAGAGATTGCAATGCATGTTTAGTTTTACTTTTATTACCTTTGCTGTTGGTCTTTGTTAAGACCATTATCTAGGTACTTAACATGGTCTCTGCTCTTACATATAATTCTTTCATTCTGCTTTGGTCTTTTGTTTGCATGTTTGTTTGTCACACCTGGCTGTGCTCATTACTTAATCCTGGCTCCTGCTCAGAGGCCACTCCTGGCTTACCAGAAGACTTAATGGTGTGCCAGGGATCATATTCAAGTTGGGTGCGTGCTAGGCAAACAACCATACCTTACAGCTATTCAGCCCTCTTTCTTGACCATATCTGAATAGTTATATTTCTGGGCTCTCAGTTCTGTTCCATTGATCTGTGCATCTGTTTTGGTACTCGTACCATATTGTTTTGATTCATGTAACTTTGTAATACAATTTGAAATCAGTGAGTGTGCTGCATTTAGCCTTGTTCTTCTTCATTCAGGATTTTTTGTGGTTCCTTGCAGTTTTTTAGGGGGCGTTGAGTTGTTGTTTTTTGTTTTAGGTGTGTTTTTTTTTTAATTTGGGTTTTTTTTTAATTTTTTGACTTTTTGGGTCACTCGTGGCAGAGCTGGGGTCCAATATGGAATGTGAAGGATGAACCAGGATCGGCCATGTGCACAGCAAATGCCCTACCCAAAGTAATATCGCTCCAGCCCCCAGCCCCTCCATGCAATTTTTGGACTGTTCCCTTTTTCCTTTTTTTGGGGGGAGGGGGGTGGGTAGGTCACATACAGCAGTGCTCAGGGCTTACCCCTGGCTCTGTGGTCAGGAATCACATGTAGCAATGGTCATGGTGCCATATGGGGTGCCAGAGATGGAGCCCAGCTCAAGCGTGTATGAATCCAATGCCTGACTTACCGTATTATCGCTCCAGCCCTGAACAGTTCATTTTCTTTGGAAATGTGCCTTTTATTCTCATAAATATTTCTACCTTCTATAGGAAAATATTTCATTTTCAATAGATCATCTAATTATAATTAAGATTAGCCAAGTCTATTTGATTTCATTACTTTTGATATTTTATGAATATTGCCTGTATAGAAATGTCTTGCCTGGGGACAGGGCTGGGGTTGGGGAATGGGGCGACACAGATACCCTACCCATGTGGGTAGTGCCCTACCTGCTGTACTATCACTCTAGCCCCCTCACGCGTGCATTTTGTAGCACTAATACAAATAGAAATTCCATCTAAGAAGCAAACATTTACTGATTCAAGTGTTTAATTTGTTACTATGGTACCTACAGCCAAAATACTAACGTTTTTATTCTCTCTGAGCTATTAAATTTAAAACCAGTTAATTGATAAGTATTATAAACGATAAAAATAATTACCTTTGTGTTTATTCAGTACTCTGCTAGACCATTGAAATTTTAAATATGTGTCTTAATTGAGAAATAAAATAAATTAACTCAAAATATGAATGCAAGGAATAATTGGTTGTATTGACTCAGGGAGATCAATAGAGCTTAGTACATTTTTGCTGAATTAAATAGAAGGCCTGAAAATGGCCTGAGAATTTATTACCAGATTTCGAAAGAAGGGTTTCTAGAATTCGTTCCAGATTTTTACGATTTCAGCAATGTGAAAAACAAGAGTCAGAGATTTACTTCAAAAAATATTTGTTTGAAAATAATTCAGTGACTGGTAAATGGGAAAGTAGAGTAATAGATGAAACGGGATTCTGCCCAAGCCAGGAGTTTAAGCTGGGGGATGGGTCTGGGGAGATGGCGGTACTAGTTCTTCCTTCTTCTCTGGTTATGCTTGAATTTTTCCGTCATTTTCAATGATATAAAAATGAAATGTAAAAAAGAGATCTTTTGTCAAAATAAGAAATATTTTTTTTCGATCGTGATTCAGAGTTATGGAGTACAGTTCCCTGGACATGTTGATATCCTCACTAAGCCTTGTATTCTAGGGAGGATTTAAAGAAAGGAGGGCAATCCGGTCAGAGAGGATCATGTGGAGAAAGTGCCAGGTAACATATAATGTTTTCAAGCAGGAAACATCATCTTCTTAATTTATGCAAGAGAGAAAAGAGGCGGATCATGAGAAGATACCTCTAATAACCATCTGAATCTCTCTAATGTGTACCCGTTCCTGTCTTGGCATTGAGCACTGTTTGAAGAAGTGAAAAATCTGTGGCCTTCTTATTTTCTAAGCACTGTAATGCTGCCTTCAGATTGGGAAAATGCCGTTTGGTTGCTCTTTATGGAGACATTTATTTTAGGGCTTTGTACATTCCAGATATACATATTGTACGAGTCTCTTTCTCATTGTAAATTTACAGTTTTCCCCAATCAAAACCTTAAAATTAGCCTCCCCATCCTGTGACTGAAATTTCCTTGTCAAGTCATTTTGTTCTTTATTACATCTATTAAACCATTCTGAGGAATGCTTACCAGCATGAATTTATTTGAGGAAAGATTCTGGCTAATCTTTGCTGTTCCTACTATATGAAAATGAACTTAAATTAGAGGATGCACTATGTCTGCAGTGCATGATAAATACAAGATGGATAGAGAATCTGTTCAATGGTGTCAGCTACAAAAGCAAACATGATAAATGTTAATGCAGTTTTGAGCCCTGGGATAAGCTATTCAGCGCACAGGCATAGCTGAATCTCTTTGCTATGTTGTTATTCATGGCAGCCAAATAAATGTCAATAATAAAGAGAATTAAAGATTTTCATTTCCCAGAGGCAATCCTCTAATACGGCTTGATCTTTCATTTCATTTGTAATTCGTTCTCATGTCAGGATGCAATCATTCGCCAGGCTCTGGGTGTCATGTTAAGTCATTTAATAATGATTAAGAACATAAAAATGCTTGGCCTGTGGGGCAATTCGCAGAAGAGATGCCAATTTGTTATTGTTTTTCCTCCTCTCCTCTTGAATATGGATCAGCTTTTTCCCACCTCCTAGCATTAAAATACTAATGGAAGATGTGGAGGCAAAGTGTCCCTTAATTTACTCTAAGTGGCATTCCAGAGTGGCACAAGGCAGTGCTAACACACTTATTAAAACACTAATTAGGAACCATTGTTCCTAAACCTCGCACTGCAGAGTATTTTTAAATGATAGCTGCTAGTTTGTGGCATTTAGCAATAAAACAAAACCAGATTCTTTGGTATTTAATTCTGGAGCCCTTTCTCCTTTGACACGAGATCTCTAGTTTCTGTTTGTTAGTTTGTATGTTATGCTTTGAATTTCTTTTCCCTAAATTGTCTGTGAACCTAAAGTCTGCTCAGCATACACTGTTTTCTGCCACCTGTATTTCAGATTGGATTTCCAACCCCTGTCTTTGTCTACCCAGAGGTTTTTACACATCTCAATCATTTTTGCTTCCTTGCTTACAGGCTGAATGAGGACCGAGCTTTTGCGGGAGGAAAACATGTGGGGTGAGCACTAGAAAGTGTTAAAATGAAGACTGGCAAGATAGGACAGAAAAGATGATTTTTTTTAAGTAGCTATTGAGTTAACCTGTTAGGTAGCGGAGCATCAGGGAAAGGAAGTTATTTTTATTTTCATAAAATAGAAAACGTAAAACTAAAATTTTCATTATCTGCGGGATGACAATTACTTATGAGTTTAATATACTTTTATCAATAATCCCTTTGTGCCTCTGTCAAGAATAAGCTTCCTTTGAAACTTATGGAAAATTTGCATTTCTCTGTTTCTGGCCTAAATATAACACTGAAAATAGGAAAGAGCAAATAGGCCTTTTGTTCTAAGTTGAAAATAATGCATTTTATGCAGTGACTATGAGAATGAAATAGGTCCTCCATGGACAAATCCAAGTGTAGAATTTCTATTTCTGAGTGCTTTTAGTACTTTTCCTGTTTGAATTATAATTTTTCCCAAAAGGAGAAAAACTATTCGATAAGAAATTTTCAACTTTAGAATAGGTATTATCACTTCTGAATCACTTTGCAGGCATTATAAACGCAGGCTTGCCTTTATAAAGATGCCACCCCTTCCATCTGTTCCACCCCTGTGAGGAGTATTAAATATATAAACTTCATCAAAGAAAATGTCTGAGCATGGGGGTGGTGGGTATGAACGGAGGATGAATAGGTTGTGTATTGTTGAAATGGCCCCGTGGGTGCTATAGCAGTTTTTTCTGTCCTCTGTCTCTCCCTCAGTAGATTTGATCGTATCATCAAGTTCATTGATCCTGTGGTATGGGGGGAAAAAACACTTTAGCACAGTTCTCTAAGTCAGATTTGTAAACGCTTCTTTCTCAATAAATTAAAAAGTATCAACGAACCTATGTCCTCTTGCAGGCACTCTTCATACCACTTTAAAATAGACTCCTATCTGTGAGGTAGCTTAGAGTTCAAAATAATTCCACCATAGTACTTTTGATCATTTCATTAGAAGGAAGGGGGCTCATTGGGCTTCCTTGTCTCTTTGTGCCTGAGCCCTGGAAGAAACTTGTCAGCCCATTTGTTAGTTTCCGTGTTCTTTGGAAACACTCAGTGCTGTCCGTTACTGTAGAAGGAAAAAGGTCAGTGTAATTTGCAATTCTGGTCGGCATCAAATACAGAATGTGGCTCTGGGAAAGTGCAAACTCTAAATGAAAACAATTTCAGCCCCTGGAAAAAAGAATGTCGGCACATCATTGCGACTGTGACTGCTGTTAAATAATATTCTAAATCATTTTGGAAGCGTTATCTCTTTAACAGTCAATTCAGTTTTAAATGCTGATCCTGTTGGCAGAGGTTGGTGCTGGTGTGGGTAGAGAAAAATAGTAGAATTCTTCTTTATTCTTTTTCTTTCTTTTCTTTACATAGCAATCTTCCAGCTTGTCTGTGCGTGGCATTGACAGAGAAGTGTTCTTAACTGATGTGAATTCATTTTTTAGTTTTAGCCACTGTGGTTTATAGTTTACAGTATTGTCAATGGTAGAGTTTCATGCCTACGATATTCCAACATCAACACCACCGTCCTCCACCACTATCTCTGGGTCATGCCCCATGAGCACCCCCTTCTGTCTCCACATCCCCGCCTCACCTCCGAGTTCATTTAAAACAAACACTGTCCTCCCGTTGTTCATTGATTTGCTCGAGCGGGCCCAGTACGTCTCCATTTTGAGACTTGTTGTTACTGTGTTTGGCATATTGAATACGTCATGGGTAACTTGTAGCTTGCCAGGCTTTGCCATGCGGATGAGAGTTCATTTTTAAATAATACTAAACTAGGAATATAAATAAGTTAATGGCTCATGATCCCATTTTTTAATTTTTGTAACAACCAAAGTCAACACTATCTAATTAGTGGGAAGGTCCGAAGTAATTTATAATAAAAAATGTATGTGAAATTTCCATGCTCCTGAAAAAGTAGGATCTTTGGGACATGGTCGGTATGGTGTTATGATCCCGAGCTTGTCAATAAATGAGACTGTTACTAATATTTTTTAATGACCATGAGATTACAGAGTTATTCATGATTGGGTTTCAGGCACGTACTGTTTCATCACCAATCCCTTTACCAATTTCTTTCCCTCCCCCTGTTGCTTCCCCCACACCAGTCCCCCTCTGTGAGGGGACCCTGTTTAATATGTTTTAATGCTGTGGCTTACTGTTGCTGATAGGGTTTCATCCATAACACTTGACCATCTTTCAGTTCCTCTTCCCAGTTGACTGCTTCCCTCCACCACAGACTGTGTCACCTCTCTGTCCTGTTCCCCAGCCTCCTCCAGTGGCATGTTTCCTACTGGGGACCAGTTCTCCTGCTCTTCGTCTTCATTGTCTTTGGGCATTCATCATTCCATCATTATGTATCTTTATGGCCCGCATCTGAGAGAGGTCATTCTGTGTCAGTCTCTCTCACTCATTTCCCTCTGTATGATACGTCTCCAGGTCCTTCCATGTAGCAGCAAATTCCATGACTTTATCTTTTCTTGTGGCTGAGTAATATTCCCTCCTGTATATGTACCATAGTTTCTTTAACCAGTAAACTGTTCTTGGATTCTTGGGTTGTTTGCAGATTTGGGCTAATTGTGGATAATGCCTGCAAGGAACATAAGGGTGCAAATGTCTTTCCTCTGTTTTGCTTTTGGACCCTTGATTACTGTATATTCTGAGAAGTTGAGTTGCTGAATTAAGTGGGAGTTCTATTCCTATGTTTTTTCTTGCTATCCAGAAAGGCTGAACCCATTAACATAACCACCAGCAATGAAGGTGAGTCCCTTTCTCCCACAGCCACACCAGCACTGGTTGTTCTTGTTCTTTTTATTGTGTGCCAATCTCTATCATGTGAGATGATATCTGATTATTGTTTTTGCATCTCCCTGATGATTAGTGATGTAGAGTATTTTTTATGTGTCTTTTGTCCATTTGTATTTCTTTTTTGAGGAAGTTTCCATTCATCTCTTCCCATCTAAAATTTTTTTAATTGAATCACAGTGAGATGCACAGTTACAAAGATGTTCATGATTAGACTTCAGTCATATCATGTTCCAACACTCATCCCTTCACCAGTGTATGTTTCCTACCACCAATGCCCATTTTCCTCCTGACCCCCATCCTCCACCCTGGCTCAGTGGCAGGCACTTTTATTTTCTCTGTCTTCCTTCTGGGCATTGTGGTTTGCAATACAGATAATGAAAGGTTATCATGTATACCTTTACCTACTTTAAACACTCAGTTCTCCACATTTTTTAATGGGGTTGGATTTTTTTCTTGTAAAGTTCTACCAGTAATTTATTTATCTTTTATACTAACCCTTATCAGCTGAGTGTTGGGTAAATAATTTCTCCCATTCAGTGTGTTATCTTTGTATCCTGGTCATCGTTTTCTTGAAGTGCAGAAGCTTCTTAATTTAATGTGGTCCCGTTTGTATGTTTGCTTGGTCAGTGGTATTTCATCCTTGAAGATGCCTTTAGCCTCAATATCATGGAAAAGTCTCCCTATGTTTTCCTCTATGTATCTCATAGATTCAGCTCTGACATCATGGTCTTTAATCCATTTTTATTTGAGTTTTGTGCCTGGAGTTAGAAAGAGGGCTGAATTCTCCCCCCCCCCCCCCCCCTTGCATGAACTGACCAGTTTTCCCAGCACCACTTGTTGAAGAGACTTTATGTTGTTGTTGTTGTTGCACTCTATTAAAATGAAACCACTTTTAACTCCTACTTTTTTTTTATCAAATTATACCTTCCTAGGAAACTGAATGAGCGGCAGCTTACACTAGGTAAATGTGAGCCATGTGACAGCATTTCTGGAATTCTGTCCAGAAAATGCCTAAGCCAGCCTTGTTGAGGTGAGATTTTATTCATTCTCATTCAACATGAATGAGATTTTATTCATGGGTTACTGAATAACATGTAACAGCCAGCACAATAAGGATTTAGAACACCTTATTGATGTTCTTTCTGAAAATGAGTATGCATATAGAAATTGGTACAGTTTTCACTAAGACTATCTGTGTTACTACTACTACTGCCACAGCAAGAAATACTCATCTCCAGCTCTCCAAACTACTCCTATATTCCCTCTTAAACTGTGTCCCCTGACAAAGTAACCATTATTTTGGATCTTTCTTAATCTTTTTGTTATACTTTTCAAAATCATCCTCTGCATAAATTTAGATTTTTTTTAAATGGGATCAGGGTTTTGGTCACACCTTGTGGGTTAGTACTGGGGATTGGTCCCCACAATGCTTAGAAGATCATATGGTGCTGGGGATCAAATATGGGCATCCCCCATGCAATGCATATGCTCAGCCCTACATACACTGTTTATCTAGCTTTATCCCCATCCCTTTTTGAGTACTTCCTTGCTTGGGGCAGCAGAAGTTGCTCTTGTGGACCAGAGAGATTGTACAACAGGAAAGTCACTAGCCTTGCAGCTGCTGACCCACGTTTGATTGTTGGCAACCCCTAAGTTCCCCTGAGCATCTCAAGGAGTGTTCCCTGAGCACAGAGCCCGGAGTCAGCCCTGAGGAAGAGTCAGGTGTGAGCCCCAGAAAAGATGCTCTTATATTTTCCCCAACTCAATTCTGAAATGATTACTTTCTCAAGTTACACTGGTTGGTTTCTTTAATTGATACGATATTTAAATACTCAGATCTGGGTGCTTGATATGTTGATTGTCACTTGAATATTATTGCTCTCTGAGCAAATAGATTGGCAATGTATGTAATAACCCAAAGCATGTGCACATACAAACAAACACATCTCTGAATATTTTTTATATCCGGGGGAGTTGTTTTTTTATTAATTTTTTTATTGAATCACCATAAGATGCACAGTTACAAAGTTGTCCATGATTGTGTTTCATTTCCAACACCCATCCCTCCACAAGTGCACATTTCCTACTACCAATGTCAGCGGTTTTCCTCCTTCCACCCTTAAGGCAGACACTTTTCTTCTCTCTCTCTCTTTCTTTCCTTTGGTCACTATAGTTTTGCAGTACAGGTTCTGTAAGTTTATCTTATATATCCCGATATCATGTATACCTACTTTTAGTACTTTTAGCATTATGACAATGGCAGTTGGAAATCATGACTCTGGACAAGAATTGAGTTCTATAGCCTTTTGTGTATTTAAATTCTGTAAGTTACACATTGTTTTTTAGCGGGGATGGGAAGGGGGCCAGGGAGGAGTGTTGTAGCTGTTGTTTAATTTCCAGTAACTCAAGAGTTCATTCTGGCCTACATCCTTGCTTGTAGCTTCTTCTTCCAACATTGAAAGTTCTGGCTTTCACTATCTACAGTTTATTTACTTATTTGTTTCATTCTAAAGTAGTTTTGAATGGGTTATCCATTCCTTTTGTGAGAAATACTTTCTAAAGTACAATGTTTGTGTGCAGTCTTACAGTCTTTTGTTTTGCCTTTTGCCCTATAGCTTCTATTAAATATTTTCCTCTAAAGTAAGTCTTCAGTGATGGAGCACATGCATAGGGCAGTGAAAGTGATCCCCAGGACCAAAAAGTAAATAAATTTAAATCATTTTGATTAATTATTTTACTCATTACATTTCGGTGTGGTTGTATTATTCAGTTATATTAGTATTAGGTTTCACTGTTAGAGTTTGGCTCCATTTTTATCTTCTTGTTTTTATATCTGACTTGGTTATTGATTTTTGTGTTTTGAGTGGTTTGTTTTTTTTTTTTAAATTTTGGTGTGGAGTTTGGGTTTGGGGGCCACACCCAGTGACCTCAGGAACTATTCCTGACTGTGCTCAGGAGACCCTATTTGGTGCCAGAGATTGAACCAAAGTGGGTGGCTTTACAAGACAAGCGCGGAACTTTGTATTGATTGTTCAGCTCCTGTATTGAAGGGTTTTTTTTTCCTGTTTGTTTTTTACTTAAGTAAAATTCACTCTCTATAAAATCTAGTTCTTTTTGTTTTGTTTGGCGCCATTCCTGGCAGTGCTCAGGGGGTCACTCCTAGTTCTGGCTCTGCATTCAGGAATTACCCTTGGTGGTCCAGGGGAACTATTTGGCATATCATGGACCAAACCCAGGTCTGCCACATGCAAGGCAGATGACCCGCCTGCTGTTCCAGTCCCAAGTTCTGGTTGTGGTTTTTGTTTGTTTGTTTGTTTTGCTTTTTGGGTCACACCCAGCAATGCACAGGGGTTACTCCTGATTCATGCACTCAGTTCAGGGGACCATATGGGAATCAAACCCAGGTCATCCACGTGCAAGGCAAACACCTATCCACTGTGCTATCACTCCAGCCCAGTTCTGTGTGTTTTAAGTGAAACATTAGATCAGTTTCCTTTTTCACTTTCTATTTTCCAACATGATATATCAAATTGTTTCACATTTACTACCATTGACTGTCATCCATATTTTCAATTTTACCCATCTTGATTGGCATATTTGCGATTGTTGCATTGTGGTTGTAATTGCAGTTTTCCTGTCATGGGCTTATTTGACCAACCTATTTGTGAAGATTTCTTCTTCCTCCCTCACTTCCATTCTTCTTTTCCTCCCTTTTTTTTTATTTTTTGAACTTTGATTTCAGAGCCACACCTGGCAGTGCTCAAGGGTTCCTCCTGGCTTTGCACTCAAGAATCATTTCTGGTGGGCTTGGGATCATATGGGATGCCAGGAATTGAACACTGTTCAGCCACATGCAAAGCAAGCGCCCTACCTTCTGAACTGTCTCTCCAGCCCCTTTCTTTCTTCCTTTCTTTTTTGTGTCTACGTGGCTGGGAGAGCTTCCTCAGTGGTGCTCAGGGTGCCCAGAACCCCTCCCAGTGATCATCAGCCAACCGGCCAGGCGATTCAATGTCAAGACCCAGGATGTAGTGTTGCCTGATTACCAACCCTGATTCCCCAGGCTGCCTGGCAGTGCTCCAGGGACTTCCTCAGGCAATGCTCAGGGCACCATGTGTTGATGAAGATTGAACCAGGCTTTGCCATGTGCAACCACGTACCTTAAGCCCTGCGCTATCACTCTGGCCCCAAGTTTCCATTAAAACATGTTGCCTAAGGGCCAGGGCAATAGTACAGTGGGTGGGCACTGTCCTTGAGTGAGGCCAATGTGGATTCAATCCCAGCACTCCCTCTGATCACCCAACGTCTGCCAAGAGTGACCTCTGAGCGCCAAGCCAGGAGAAACCCCTGAGCACACCTGGCTATGGCCCCAGCAAAACAACACAGGTATATTAAATAAATGTATTTTTTAATGTTTCCTGAGAAGATGCAAAAATAAAAAGATACTTTACTAATAGGGAGAAAATATTTTCACACAATACATTTAATATCCAAGTTATATGCAGCGCTCCCAAAGCAACAACAAAAAAGTGTGGAGAGGATCTAAATAGAAACTTCCCCATGGAAGACAGAGAGACGTCCCAGAGACATATAAAAATGAGTGTTTATCCACACTTATGATCGGGAAACTACAAAGAACACTGTGATACCACATGCCACCAGTAGAATGGCTGATATCATGGGAGGACAAAGGAAGTGACTTAGAGACAGTGGTGGAAGGTCATGGGCACTTTAGTTTTGGGGTACAGTAACTGTATACCAATTCCATAGACTTTCAAATGATAAAAGAGAAATGTGAATCACCAAATAGGGGGAAAAAATATATATATATATATCTTTACCATATAAGAAAATTGAGTTATAGTTCTTTTGAGAGGGCCACGTCCAGCGATGGCTCAGGGGTTGCTCCTGGTTCTGAACTCAGGAATTACTCCTGGTGGTTCTCGGGGCCCCTGTAGGATGCCTGGGATCGAACCCGGTTCAGCCACTTGCCAGATGAATGCCCTACCCACTGTACTTCCTCTCCAATCCAAGTTACAATTCTTTATGTAGTCTGTATTTCTTTTGTTAAAGAAATACATTGCAGATGCTCTGTTGCTTGTCTTTTCAGTCCACCATAATTTATTTTTCATTAAACTTTTAATAAATAAAATCTCCTTCTTTCGGGACAGAGCCATAGCACAGTGGGGAAGGCACTTGCCTTGCACACAGCTGACTGGGGCTTGATCCTTGGTGATTCCTGAGTACACAGCCAGGAGTAGCACCTCAACATTGCTGGGTGTGGCCCCCCAAGAAACAAAACAAGAATAAAATAAATAAAATCTTTTGATTTTAGTACCGCCTAGTTTCTAATGTTTCTCCCCTGTGGGTAGTGTTACTTTATTGTTTTTCTAAAGAACATTTCTGAGACTTTCAGTCTTTTGCTGTAGATCCACCATCCAACTGATATGGAGTTCATTTTTACATATGGTGTAGAATAAATGACATAATTTATTTGTTTTGCTCATATGATTAACAAGTTGATCTATCACCATTCATTAATATAATCATCCTTTCCCTGGATGCACTGCACTCACACTTTTGTTACATTTAAGATGACCTTTTATCTGGGACTCTTTGCAGTCTGTCTTCTCTTCTCAGTGATTTTCTTTAACCTTGTACCAGTTTTCAGTTCTTTAATTACTTTGTTTGCAATCACACTTTTTTATCTGGAATGTCAGTCTTCTTGCCACTTTGCATTTCCATATAAATCCTAGACTTCACTCAATTGCCATTCATTAATTTTTTAGTTCAATTTTTATTTAGGCGTCATGATTTACAGTAATGTTAATACCAAGGTTTCGGGTACTCTAGCACCATATCCACCCCCAGAATGATGACTCCTGTCCAGTGTCAGGGTCCTTTTTGCCGACCCTCCAGCCCCAGCACAAACTCTTAGTAAACTCGGCTTTCTAGCTGAGTTTCAGGGCCATCTGTTGTTTGCTTACTGTGTTTCAGAAATGATTCCGTATCTGAACACGCCCCCTGCCTGACCTCACTCCCCACCAGGCTAGCCTCTCATTCCATCCACATAGTGGCAAATTGCATGATTTCATGTTTCCTTTTTATGGGATTTTATTCGGGGGGGGGGGGGGGGATTTTTTTTTATTTGGTTTTGGTTTGGGGGCCGTACATGGTGGTTCTTGGGGATTACTCCTGGCTCTGAGTTCAGTGCAGCATATGCCAAGCCAGAGGTTAGATCTGGGATGGCAGAATGCAAGACAAGTGCCCTACCTGCTGGGTTATCACTCAGGCCCCTACTTTCATCTTCTCTTGGAGCTGGATAGTGCTTCATTATACACAGAGATGCACACACACACACAAACACACACCTCAGTTTTTTTGTTCATCTTTGTTTGGGGGCCACACCCAGTGGTACTCAGGCCTTACTCCTGCCTCTGTGCTCAGGGATCCGTCCTGGCTGACAGGGTACTGGGGTGGCAGCCAGGTTGTCTGTGTACAGAGCAGACACATCACCCCCTGTGCTATCTCTCTGGCCTCCTTTCTCAGTGTTTTTGTCCCGTCGTCTGTTCTTGGGGGAGCAGTGCTTCAGTGAACATAGGTGTGCAGGTATCTTTCTGAAATAGTTTTTGGCATATCCCTTCATATTTTCATAATTGTAATATCTGTTGAGATTGTATGATTCTGCCTAATGGTATGCAGCACTTACTTGCAATTCTCTGATGTTTTTCTAGTACTTTTAAATGTGTATGTTTTTTCTCCCCTTTATTTTTGTGTATTTTCATGTGTATAGTTTACTCCATGGTTTTTCTTTTTTTCTTTTTTTTTTTTTAATTTTTAATGACTGTAAAGGTAAAGGTAAAGGCCCTCCCGTTGGTCATCGATTTGCTCGAGCGGGCCCAGTAACGTCTCCATTGGAGACTTTGTTGTTACTGTGTCTGGCATATCGAATACTCTCGGTAGCTTGCCGGGCTCTCCGAGAGGGGCAGAGGAATCGAACTCGGGTCGGCCATGTTGGCCGCTTGTAAGGCGAACGCCCTATTCTAAGTTAGTGGTTACCGTGGGGATCGTAGGATCTGTATCTACTGTAGTCCTTTTTTGTCCTGATACCAAGTTGTTATAATTTGTTTTTGTTGTTGTTGTTTTAATTTTTTATTAGTGAATCACTGTAGGTTACAGTTACAGACTTGAAAACTTCCGTGCTTGCATTTCAGTCATGCAATGATCAAGTACCCATCCATCCACCCAGTGCTATTTTCCATCACCAGTGGTCCCAGCGTCCCTCCCACCACCCCTACCCCATCCCCTCCACCCTACCCTGCGTCTGTGGCAGGGCATTCCCTTTTGTTCTCTCTCCTTTTGGGTGTTTGTGGTTTGCAGTAGAGGTATTAAGTGGCCATCATGTTCAGTCTATCGTCTACTTTCAGCCCGCGTCTCCCATCCCAAGCGGGCCCTCCTAGCACCCTTTACTTGATCGTCCCTTCTCTGTCTGAGCTGCCTTTTCCCCCAGCATGCAAGGCCTGCTTTTAAGCTGTGGAGTAATCCTCCTGGTACTTATCTCTCCTGTTCTTGGGTGTTAGTCTCCCATGTAGGATATAAAGTTGACTGCACCAATTCTGTTCTTTTGTTTTGTTTTGTTTTTGTTGTTGTTGTTGTTTTTGCTTCTGTTCCTGTATTACTGTTTATCTCTGTGCTCAAGATTTTGTTATCTTTTGTTTCACCTTTTTCACAGATAAGAATTCCTTTCAACATTTCTTTAGAGCAGGTCTAGTGATAGTAAACTCTCTGAGCTTTTGTCTGTCTGAAAGAACCTTTATTTCTCCATCATAATCAAACGGTAATTTTTCCAGGTAAAGTTGTTTTGACTGGCACATTTTGTCTTAGTCACATGGGTATGTCTTGCCACTCTATTCTTGCCTGTAGTGTTTCTGCAGAGTTGCCTGATCAAAGGTTGATAGAGGTTATGTTTCTCTTTTCTTATCCCTTCGAAGACTTCAGTATTCTTTCTCTATCATTGACTTTTGAGTATTTAACAATGCTATGTCTTGGAATAGGCTTGTTTGGATTCTGAAATATGGGTATTTTCTCAGCTTCTATATCTATGTAGATATCTATATGACTGGTTTTTTTTAGGCTTGGGAACTTTAGGAACTTCTCAGTCTCTCTCTCTCTCTCTTTCTCTCTCTCTCTCTCTCTCTCTCTCTCTCCCTCCCTCTCTCCCTCCCTCCCTCCTAACAGAGTCTGATACTTTACCATTTTTCCTAAGCCTTGTCTTCCAACCCTGCCCCCCTTTATTTTAGTGAATGCTGTGATTTTTCTCTTCACCTTCTGGTATTCTTTCCTCTGGAAGATTGAGTCTACCTGTTAAGCTTTCCATCTTAGACTGGATTTTCTTCCGTGTATATTTTTATTATTCCCATCATCGCTGGAATTGTCTGGTATCTTTGATCTCTTTGGTGAAGCCCTCCTTATGCTTTTGTAGATCTTTTTAACTTTGGGGGTGGGGCAGGTAGTGGTCTGGAGGGGAATTGGTTTGAGCCACTCCTCCAGGTATTCCTGGGCTTCGCCCAACTCAGTGCTAGGAATCTCTCGCGAGGCAGGGGCAATTTCTGAGTTCATCAACGAAGGGCAAACCAATGTTATCCTATATCTGTTATTATAATAATTCTTCTCTATTCTTTGCCTGTTTCCTCCTCCAATTCTGTGTCTTTAAGTATGTCCTCCAGAACTTGGCGGCATTTTCTTTTGGTTTTACAGTGCTGGCCTGCAGTGTTTTTCTGCTCATGCACCTGAGTTAGCGCCTTTTGTCTTCCTGCAGATGGTGCTGTGGCTTTAAATGTTGTTGTTGTTGTTCTTGTTCTTGTTGTTGCTTTGCAAAAGTTGTGAGGGTTGCGGATGTCATACCTGAGGGTGCTCTGGAGACATTCCAGTGGTTCTTGGGAAGTCATAAGGTGCCAGTGTCAAGGGTCAAACCAGCAAAGTGCCTGCTCTATCTAGGAGCTCTTTGAGCAATTCCCAGTCCTGGAATTCTTTGGTTCTTGTTCTTGAATGTCTTACGAAGATTCTGTTGCTTACAGTGCTATTAATAATGGTTTTCATGCACATAATACCAGCACCTGAGGAATTCTTTGTTTCTAAGGCCAAGATAAGGAGCAGGAAGACAATGGTGATGAGACTGAAAACCCCAGTGTGGGGTGGAAAGGGAGCAGATGAGGTGTGAGCCAGGCTGCACCGTGGCCTCTGGCCACTCTTGTCTCCTACTCCGGCGGGCCTGTCCTCAACTCTAGGCTTAGCCTTATTTGCACTCCAGAGCTCAGATCTCCACAGCACGGTCAGTGCTTCTGGGAACTGGACTGGCTTTTCCCTGCAGGTCTCGTCTGCCCCCATGACTGTGGCCTGACTTGCTCCTGGGTCCCTTTCCCAGTCCCGAGACATTCCATTGTGTCTGTGCAGTCCCACTGGCTCCATGCCCTGACCGTCAGATGAAAAGACGCACAGCCTCTAGGCAAAAGTCCCCCCGGCAGGTAGGACTGTCCCTGTGCTCCGACATTAATTTCTGGCTGTGCTTCAGCAAGACTGCCATCTTCTCTGCCACTTTGCCAGCCGTCTGGAGCCAGTCTAATGATTCTTGTAGATGTTTGCAGTGCTCATGAAACGGCTGATCTCGTCATTTTCCCTTTTTGTAACCTCCTTGTTAATTGGATAGGAACGTTATGATAATCTAAAAAAGTAAATTGGGAGCTACTTTTTTCTTTTCTCAAGATTCATGTTCTTTTTATGTAAATAGATTCTGGGACTTAGAGGAATCTTTTTAGATGGGTTTTCATTCCAAATTCAGCTTCTTTAATTGAATAGGAGTGTTAAGTATTTTCTTTCCTTTTCTGTTCGTGCATTGCTAAGTTTATTTTTCTAGGTATTTGTATCATGAAAATACTCAAGTTTATTGGCACAAAATTATAGTCTTTTCTCACCTCATTTTCGGGTTGCTGTAGGATCTATAGTGATGTTTCTTTTAAAATTCCTGACCTTATAAATTTAGGTTCTTTTTGTTTTCCTTAATTATGTTCTTCAAGGTCCAAACCAAAATAAAATTATATTTTCAGAATAGTAGATACCACAATGAAATTAGGCACTTAAGAGACTTAGTGAGAAAATACCTATATCAAACTATGGCACAAACATTCTCAAATCTAGGCTTCTGTTTATACCATTAGGTCAAGATTCTTACGTTATTTTTTTGCTTTGGCCATTTATATTCTTATTTAGTGTGTTTATACACGTGGCTGAAGTGATAGCACAGCAGGTAGGGTGTTTGCCTTGCACGTGGCCAACCTGGGTTCGATTCCTCCATCCCTCTAGGAGAGCCTGGCAAGCTCCCCGTGGCGTATTAGATATGCCAAAAACAGTAACGACAAGTCTCACAATGGAGATGTTACTGGTGCCCGCTCAAGCAAATCGATGAACAATGGGAGGACAGTGCTACACGTGTTTTTATTTGCTCAATTATGAATTATTTTGTGATTTTTTCATGAAGCACTTTTAGTGATTCTGAACATTCTGTTGGGTCTTGTTTGTTTAAAAAAGCAAAAAGAGTTTAAAAACAACAGCTACCAATCTTTTTTTTTTTTCCCTTTATTGTATTTTATTTTTTTTTAAAGTTGTAGATTTACAATTTTTTGTGCTTTGGTTTCAATTATACAATGATCAGATACCCATCCCTCCACCAGTGCCCATTTTCCACCACCATGGATAATATCCCTCCCACCCCCATCCCCCCATCCCCCCTGTCTCTGTGGCAGGGCAATCCCCTGTGTTCTCTCTCTCCTTTTGGGTGTTGTGGTCTGCAAAAGAGGCATTGAGTGGCAAACATGTTCAGTCCATAGTCTACTTTCGACAACAGCTACCAATCTTATTCTTATTCCTTTTAATATAGCATGTTCATTTTCTCTGGCTTTTTTTGTTGGTTTGTTTTGAATCTGCCTTCAGGGATTACTTCGCAGCTCATCATATGTGGTACAAGGTTCATGCAAAGCAATTACCTCCAACTCCTACACTATCTCTCCAGCCTCTGGTTTATTTGACTTTAATTGTTCATTTGGTTGCTTTTCCTTAGGTAATCCTGATGGGATTTTTAGTGCTCCTTGAATCTGTGGTTGATGACATTCAACAATTTTGTAAAATTCATTGAAATTTTGTAAAATTGACTATTTTTTTAGATATCTGTCCTTTTTCTAATTGGGATACCATTTGCATACATCATTCATTTTTTTCACTATATTCCATATGACATTTATGCTCATTTTGTAATTTTCACCTTCAAGCTTTAACCTGTTTATTTGCAGTAACCTGGTATTTTGCTCACTAATCCTCTTTTCTGTTTTATCTGATCTACATTTTAGAACCTCTATGTAGTTTTCTAATTCAGTAATCTCATTTTTCCTATCCCCTTGCTATTATATGATCCTTTACTTTGTCCATTACTGTTTTAACATCTTATCATAAATTTTAGTTATATTAATGATTAATGATAAGTCCCAAAGCTACATCTCTATCATCATTTGGTCTGTTTTGTTTTTGTTTTTTTGTTTGTTTGTTTTTTATAAAATTTTTTAATAGTGAGACATCATGAGGTACAGTTGCAGACTTACACATTTTTGTGCTTGGGTTTCAATTATACAATGATCAAACACCCATTCCTCCACCAGTGCCCATTTCCAACCACCACGGATCCCAGTATCCCTCCCACCCCCCCACCCTGTCTCTGTGGCAGGGCATTCCCCTCTGTTCTCTCTCTCCTTTTGGGTGTTATGGTTTGCAAAAGAAACATTGAGTGGCAATCATGTTTGGTCTATAGTCTACTTTCCGCATGCTTCTCCCATCCTGGGAGGATCCTCCCAACACCTTTATTTGGTGTTCCCTTCTTTATCTGAGCTCCCTTTTCCCCTATTATGTGTGGTTGGCCTCCACGTCATGGAGTAAAATTCCTGGTACTAATCTCGGCCATTCTTGGGTATTAGTCTCCTATTTTGTTACTTTATGTTCCCCAGATGAATGCAGTCTTTCTATGTCTCTATCCCTTTCTTTCTGAGTCATTTCGCTTAACATAATACTTTCCATGTAGTACCACTTGTATGTAAATTTCGTGACTTCATCTTTTCTAACAGCTACATAGTACTCCATTGTGTAAATGTACCAAAGTTTCTTTAACCAGTCATCTGTTCTCGGGCACTCAGGTTTTTTCCAGATTCTGGCTATTGTAAAGAGTGCTGCAATGAACAGACAATTGCAGATGTCACTTCGACTATACTTTTTGTCTCTCTGGGATATATTCCGAGGAGTGATATTGCTGGATCAAATGGGAACTCAATTTCTAATTTTTTGAGAATCATCCATACTGTTTTCCAGAAGGGCTGAACCAGTCGGCATTCCCACCAACAGTGAAGGCGTGTCCCTTTCTCACCACATCTACGCCAGCACCGGTTGCTTTTGTTCTTGTGGATATGGGCCAGTCTCTGTGGTGTGAAGTGATAACTCATTGTGGTTTTGATCTGCATCTCCCTGATGATTAATGATGTGGAACATTTTCTCATGTGCCTTTTAGCCATTCGGATTTCTTCTTTGTGAAAGTTTCTATTCATTTCATCTCCCCATTTTTTGATGGGGTTGAATGTTTTCTTTTTGTGGAGTTGAACCAGTACTTTGTATATCCTTGAAATTAACCCCTTATCAGATGTGTAGTTGGCGAATATCCTTTCCCATTCTGTAGACTGTCTTTGTATTTTGGCCACTGTTTCTTTTGAGGTGCAGAAGCTTCTTAGTTTAAGATAGTCCCATTTGTCTATCTCTGTTTTCACTTGCTTGGCCAGCGGTGTGACATCTTTGAAGACACCATTAGCTTCTATGTCATGAAGGGTTTTGCCAACTTTTTCCTCAGTGTACCTTGTAGATTCCGGTCTGATGTTGAGGTCTTTAACCCACTTAGATCTTACTTTTGTACATGGAGTTAGGCAGAGATCTGAGCCCATTTTTTTGCATGTAGCCATCCAGTTTTGCCAGCATAATTTGTTAAAGAGGCTTTCCCTGCTCCACTTCACTTTTCTTGCCCCCCTTATCGAAGATTAGATGCTCGTATGCTCGTATTCAACCATGCTGTTTTAATTATTACTGCCTTGTAGTAGAGTTTGAAGTTAGGGAGGTTGATTCCTCCCATTTTCTTTTTCCCACGAATTGCTTTAGCTATTCGTGGGGGCTTATTGTTCCATATAAATTTCAGGAGTGTTTGCTCCATTTCTTTGAAGAATGTCATGGGTATCCTAATAGGGATTGCGTTGAATTTATACAGTGCTTTGGGAAGTATTGCCATTTTGACAATGTTAGTACTCCCGATCCATGAACAGGGGATATTTTTCCATTTCCTCATATCCATGTTTTTGTTTTGTTTTTTTAATCTTTTCTTTGGAACATCTTTCCTGACTTACCTGATCATTTTTTTCCCATTAAAACAAAATATCCACTAAAATAACATTTCTGTCTTACGGCAATATCTAGAGTAAAGATCAGTTTATGACAGAGTTCACTAAGAATTTGGCTGGAATGTTTGTGTGGCTCTCTGGGCTTCAATGACTAAAATCCAAGGGTATTTGCCAGTGTTCCTACTCAGTCTTGGGTTCTTGGTTCCTATTTTTATATTTTATTTTATTTCTTCTTTTTGGGTCACACCCAGTGATGCTCAGGGGTTACTCCTGGCTCTGCACTTAGGAATTACTCCTGGCAGTGCTTGTAGGACCATATGGGACGTCGGGGATCAAACCTGGGTTGGCCGCATGCAAGGCAAACACCCTACCATCTTTACTATCCCTCAGGCCCTCGGTTCCTATTTTTATCTCCTTTTTACCACACAGCTACCAAAAGCACCAACCTGCCTTTTAGGCCTCTTGTCTTGCTTCATTATCTATTTGACAGATTCCTTGAAAATACCAAAGTGATAGTATAGCAGGTAGTGCATTTTCCTTGCATGCGAACAAACTGGATTTAATCCTTCAGCATCACCAGATTTGACCCAAAGACAAATGCCTAAAAGGAGAGAGAAGCCCCACAAGTGTCAGACTCAGTTCAGGTGGTTGTCTGTCTCTCAGAATCATGGTCCCTCAATTCTTATGGCTTTGGTGACCCTTAAATGTTTGTCTTGATCCCTGGCAGTTACCCAAAATCCTATTGGCTTCTTTATTTCTTAGTCATTGTCTAAATCTTGACTCTCTCATTTAGCCCAGCATTGCAGATACTCTTAAGGAAAAGGCAGCTTTTAAATGGAAAAAGAGGTGTATCCAATGGTGCTCAACCTTGCAATGCTCTTGATATGGGGACCAAACCAGACCCTCCTTCCTTACCTGCAGTCCCTGTGTTCAGCCCATTGAGCCACTCCAGGGCAAAGGTCACTCTTTAGGCTGTCAAACTTGTTTGCTTTATTTGGTTTTTTTTTTGTCTTTGAGTCACACCCAGCAGTGCTCAGTGGACCATATACAGTGCCAGGGATCAAGCCTGGGTCATTTGCATACAAGCAAGCACTTTACCCACTGTACTATCTTTCTGATCCCTAATTCTAACTTTTTATGGTTCTCTTTTCTCAAGAGTTTGTACCTTTAGACCCTGGCTACCTGAACAGTTCTTCTACCTTCTTTTCGTTGTCACTATTTTGTTTTGTTTTTCGAATTTTTTTTCCCAGCTATTTATGGTGTAGGAGTTGGCTTGTGTTTTTTGTTTTGTTTTGTTTTGTGGGGAGGGCTTGGCCCACACCTGACAGTGATCAGGACTTAGTCCTGACTCTACTCAGATCTCACTCCTGGTAATGCTGAAGGGACATATAGGATGCCAAGGATTCACCCTGGGTAGGCTACTTACAAGGCAGATGCCCAACCTGCTGCACTATTACTCTGGCCCCAAGAGTCGGTTTGTTTTAAGCTACGACATGAGAGTATAAATTAATATCCCTCTTCGATATTTTCATTTTAAATTAGAAATATATTTGAACCGAGAGAGCTGAGAGGGCTTTTCTAGTCGTTATAGAAGATTCCTGGGTGCTTTAGTTCTGCTGCCCTGCATAACCCAATCTGACATCTGCTAGATTAGGGCACGGGGGTGGGTGCTTCCAAACACTGCTCAAGCCCCCAGTGCCACTTTGGCCAGGGTTCCACCACCTGTGCCCCATGTGCCAGTGTTAGCCACTACTCAGACCTATTGATGCTCAAGGCCACTCCCAGCGCTGCTGCCAGGCCCGCCAGGTTCAAATTCTGGTTCCTATGTTCCAGGACTGCATCCCGGGCCCTAAGCTGTCTCTGGCCTCTGAGAATTAGTTCTTGGCTGTTCTTGGATTAGTTTGATTTAGGACCATTCCTGGATGCTCTATGCAATCTCTGGTACCAGGGATGGAACCGGGGTTTCTGCCTGTACAACAGGAGCTTTGAGTAATTTCCCCAGCCCCTCGATTTTTTGTTTTTAATTCCAGCATTTAAGACAAAAGCAGCTGAAGTCTCACCCAGCAGTCTCATCTAATCTGCTGGATCCCACTGTGCCTTGTTTCTTTAGCTGAAGTGGTTCTCAGCCCGAAGTGACCTTCCCCATCATTTTGGTTGTCACATTGAGGGGGAGGGCGATTCCATGGCATCTGGTGGACCAGGGCCAGAGAAGGCACGACAAATCCTGTGATGTGTAGAACAGCTACTTACAGCAGGGAATCACTTGACCCTTGGCATGAGTATGTGTAGGCACTCAGGCACTTCCTTTCCATGATGCCCACCTTGTCTGAACTCCCGACACCATATATGTGCCCCTGAGTACTGCCAAGGTCATCCTGAGCACAGAGCCTAGAGTAGTCCCTGATACTAGGTGTGCACACACCACAAATAGAGAATTATCTGGCCCAGAGTAGCAGTTGTACCAAGGCTTTAAAAAAATCTGGCGTGGACTTGGTATTTGTTATAGAGGACCCAGTTTCAGTCCCAGGCATCGCATACAGTTCCTCCAAACCCCACCACTAATGATCCCTGAGCACAGGATCAGGAGTAAGCCCTGAGCACCACTGAGTGTGGCAAAGCAAACCCAGGTACACCTCAGTGGTAAAGCTCCTGTCTTGTGGAAGTGCGCTTGTGCGTGCAGCCCCCTGCACCCACAACTGCCACCTGGGCTTTTCTGTGCCACAGCGAGGTGCGTGATCTTAGTGGTAGCACCCCTGCCACATACGTAGCTGCTAGTCATCATTGCAACAGCAAGAAAAAGAGAGGAAGAGGGTGTCAAAAAAGCTTTCAGACCTGATAACCAGGTCCTTCAGAATGAAATTTTAAAGATCCTTGCCTATTTTCTCTTTATACTTAACCACATCTAACTCTAGGATCAATTCCAAGATTTCTTTCTTGCAGGAAGGAGTATAGCCAGAGGTCCCTTGACCAAAGCCAGGGCCATGGTTCCGTGGTTAACTGTGTTTCTCAGAGCATCTGCCAAATAACCTCCAAGTCTAGGCCTCCTATTTTGTTCAGATTTGTTGGAGCTGGAAAGAGCATTTTGATGTGGAGGCTTGAATGCATATCCTCTAAATGCTTTTTAGGATGATAGCTACATTTATAGGCTGTGTATTCATTCACATAAATGGCTTTAGAAATGTATCCATCTTAAAACTCCAAATAACAAATTTCTATAATTAAAAGCTTTTGAAAATATACATGGGTCCTTACCTTAGAGGTATACTACATTTTTTTCATAATGATTATTTATATCCAGCAATTCTTCTAAAATTAATTTTCAGAGCATTATAACTTGGCCGCAAATTTTTATTTTGGCTGAAACACTATGTGCAAGCTTTTAGCTCAGACAAAAATCTTTGAAGATATAGCAGGAAAGTCTGATTTAGATAGATATCTGGATAGCTAAATTTTCCTTCCATTTAAAGAAATAAAGTAAAAGTGAATATTTTTTAAAAAATCGTACTGTCCTTAAGTAAAGACATAGCTGTGCTTATTCCTTTAAGCTTTAGCAAAGATGGCTTATCCTAATTAAACTGACATAGAAGAACACGTCATTTTTGATTCATTGATTTTTTTTATCTATTTAAATGCCAGATAGAAGCCAAAATTCCTGGGATATCTCTTATTTTTATTTAATTTTGGCCCATGAAGTGTATTTAGCCTTTCTCTGCTTCTATTAAGCTATTTTAAGTTTAGAGCATGGTTTAATGATTTCAAGTCTGCAGAAAATGGCCAAATGTGTTGGCAAATCAATAATTTGGCCCTTTGCCTTCTACTTGATTGACTTGTAATAAAGTTTGCGTGTGCTTTTGAGTATTGCTATATTGATGTATTTTCATTTTTCCTCTGCTTCCCCTTTCTTCTGGTTGCTGTTGCTGTGGAGTTGAACCCTGGATTGTGGTGCGAGCCAGGTGTGGCAGTCTTGGCCACAGTGCATGCTGGGACTGGGGTCTGGATTGGGGGCTCACGCACACTGGGGTGCAGCAGAGCAGGGAGCTTACAGTTTGTTCCGTGCCAAGAAGCCCACATGGTAGCGTCTTCTGGAACAGCTCAGGGGGCAGTGCCAGGCGTCAAACTCGCAGCCTCATTTCTGCAAGGCAGGTGCTCTGCCACTGAACCACATCCTCAGTCCCTGATGGGAAGATATTTGGGTGTGTGATTAATCAATACATTAACAATAGTGCAAAATTCAAACCATGCACCAACTGAGCCTGCTTAGTTGTGTAGTTCTTGAGGGGAAGAATATAGTCATTTATGATTCAGATGACCATAAAACTTACCTCAAAACCCAGATTTGTTTCTTTTTAGTGCCAGAATGGAAATCAGGAACACATGCCCAGATGTTTGGGGGCTCTTTGTTTGTTTGTTTGTTTGTTTTTAGGCCATAACCAGTGATTTTCAGGGGTTACTCCTGGCTCTGCACTCAGAAATTACTCCTGGCAGTGTACAGGGGTTGATACGGGATGCCAGAGATCAAACCTCGGTCTGCCATGTGCAAAGGCAAGCACCTTAACCACTGTACTGTGACTCTGGCCCCATGCATAGATATTTTGAGAGTGATTAGAGTGCTCTTAGTTTTGCCTGGGCTATCCTGAGCAGACCAGTCCACACAGTGACCACAATACATTTTCAAGAAACTAGTGTTTGCTGAAATGCACAATTGCATTAGCTAGGTTTTATACTGTGTGATTTCTAATATTTCCTTCAATACAAAGATTCTTAATCGTGTACTAAGAACATTCCAGAGTAATAGTACAATGGGTGAGGTCCAGGCGGCTCACCCAGGTTCAAACCCCAGTATCACATATGGCCCCACCAGGTGCCACCAGGAGTAAGCCCTGAGCACCACCAGCTCTAGCCCGCAAACAAACAAAAAAAAAAGAACATACCAGATAATATAGAACTGAAAACAAATAATTTCAAACCTTGAGCAGGACAAGTTGGAAAGAGGGGCTACATCAATAGATTAAACAGTAAAATAATACTGCTTATGAATATGGATTCAAATTAGTATTTATTTAGTGCCTAATTTCTACTCAGAATTATGGTTATAAGGATAAATAGTGCAAACTTTGCTAAATTGTAGAAGAGATATAATCCAGTGACGGAATATGACAAATATAAGGAATGTTGTGCAACGTTCATTAACTGCTTTTTATAGTTGAGGTCGAACAGAAACAAGAAACTGGGGGAAGTTTCAAAAGGGGATATGATGTTTGGACTTTGCTCCCATGCTCTAGTGCTCGTTCTCTCTCCAGTCTTGGGGCCATACCCAGTGATGCTCAGGTGTTACTCAGGGATCACTCCTAGCAGTGTTCTGGGGTTCATATGGAATGCTGGAAATTAAACTGGGATCAACCACATGCAAAGCAAGCACCCTGCCCACTGTACCATCTCTCCAGACCTGCCCACACCCCCCACACACACACTCCCCATTAGCTACTCTTTGAAATACTATCCTGGAAACTCGAGAGTTCAAACACTATTTCAATTTACTCAAATAATAAAGACAAAGAATACTTAACTGGTATGAAGTGTATCACCATAAATGCTGATTATTAAGGTGGTTTGGGTAAGCATGATGTAGTCTATCACAATATCTATCACGGTCCTCCCGTTGTTCATCGATTTGCTCGAGCAGGCCCAGTAACGTCTCCATCATGAGACTTGTTGTTACTGTGTTTGGCATATCCAATACGTCACGGGTAGCTTGCCAGGCTCTGCTGTGCGGGCGAGATACTCTCGGTAGTTTACCAGGCTCTCTGAGAGGGGCAGAGGAATCGAACTCTGGTCGGCCATGTTGGCCGCTTGTAAGGCAAATGCCCTACCACTGTGCTATCACTCCAGCCCAAGCATGATGTAGTAAACTTTTGTGTTTTTTTTGGCTTTTTGGGTCACACTAAGTGATGCTCAGGGGTTAATTCTGGATCTGCACTTAGGAGTCACTCCTGGAGGTGCTCAAGGGAACATACCATGTCAGGAATCGAACCCAGGTCAACCACATGAAGGCAAATGCCCTACCCCCTGGACTATCATTCTTGCCCTATGTAATGGAGTTTTGAATGCAATACTAGGAAGTATGTGATTAACTGCTTCAAGTATGTACAGAGAAGGAAGAATCATTTGGACTGAGAAACATTTTGTGGGCAGTTAAACTTAATTACATAGAAAAGGGAACTATACTTCTCTTTGTTTATAAAGCTGTGATACACAGGGATCAACAAATACTAAAGATGAAGATTTATTCTTAAATTAAATGTCAAAGAATAAAATTTGCAATAATCAATGATCACTATAAGAAATATTAGTGATGCAAAATCCTATGGGGTTCAAGTGAGAAAATCATGATCAGGTTAGAAAAATTGTAGCGCAAAAGAGCTATGTATAAATCACAGAAAATACACTAGGGAATTTGCCTTAGAAAATTAATAAAGATTGGCTTGGTTTACAGACGATAAACACAGACTGGTGCAAAAGGGTAATGAATTCAGTCGTGGGGAAAGTTTCAGAAGAAACAAAGTGCTTCCCAAAAGTACTGCTGCAGCATTAGCTCTTAGTAGTTATTTTTACCCTTAAGTTCTAGAAAAAGAGTAAGCAACTCTTTAATAAAAATACAGCTGATACTAAATTAGCAGTTACCTGAGCCTTTTGATCCAATCTTAAAAAGTCTTGCAAGTTAAAAATTGAAATTGTCGTTTAAAGTAAAATAAACTACGTAAAAATAAACTCCATTAAAAATATACGTATCTTTAACTATGTATATTTATAATAAGATTAAATAGATATCTTCATTTCCAAGAAATAGTACTGTTCTGGAATTTTTGTTGTTGTTATTTGTTTTTGTCTAGGGGACACTTCCTGTAGTACTTCGAAACTCTTCTTGACTCCGTTCAGGGATCACTCCTTGGGGTACTGGAGGAACCATATGTGGTTCCGGGAATTCAAACCAGGATCAGCTGCATGCAATTCAAGTGCCTTAACCCCTGTTTCATTTCTGCAGCCCCAAATATTTCTGGATTGGGACTCAAAAACTGAAGAGTGGAGTCACCTAAGGTTGGGTGCAGCAGGAATATCTTTACTAATGATTCTATAAGATACATATATTTGTGTGTATACATATACAAACATGTGTATGCACCTATGTATGCGTATATGATGATTTGAAGTGGATTTTTTTTGCAGAAAAAGTTCACATAAATCTGTGACTGAATTTTCTATAAAACACACGTTCATCTGTGACTCACTTTGAATGAAGGAACTGTTTTTTGTGGGACCTGGTGAATGGCCTGGTAGCACCGGGCACCTGCTCCTTAAGTATGAGCCCAGATGCCATCTCCAGTGCCACCCACAAGCAGAAAGCATGTCCCAGTGTTTCTGCTGGTGCTACTCTTGGACACAACAGAGTGTTGTATGTGATCACCAGCTCACTGCCAGGTGTGCGCAGGCTTCACAGTTAACAGTACCAGCCCTGACAAGTAGGTGTGAGAGCTCACGGCAGACACTGGAGCCTAGACAAGGGTCACAATCACCCATGCAAGTGCCACAGCTGGGAAATGAGAGAGATAAAAAAGGAACTGTTTCAGAATTGTCTTTCTCTCTTTATATATTGTTTGACTATCTGGAGCACATAAGACCGAGACCAAAAATCTAGTAACCTGGAGTAATTATAAGAGTATTTTTAATCCTTACATGGATTGTGCAACAGAGTTCATTTTTGTTGAAATTTGCTTCAGTTTCTCCCATGAGTCTAGAACATGACCCTGGCCTTGATATTCTGTGTTGCATTAGGATTTACTGTTTTCTTTTGAACTGTAAGTTGGAGCATGATCTCTCTGAGAGATCATCGGTGCTATTTTTTATGCCTAAATAAACAGTAGTTTTACCTTGGCTATCTGTTAAAGCATTTAGAGCTCACCACAAAGCCATGTAGGTTTAAGCTTTTTTAAAAACCTTGGTTCTAACAACTTTGAGAATTTATCTCAAAATGACTTCAGATTTTTATTTCTATTGCAGCATTGCTCTTCAAGGGATGTCTATATTCAGATTTGTTTTATTAGGTTACTTCTAGGAATAAAGAACAGGGACTTGAGGGCAGAAATCAGATATATATCTATAATTTTTTCTAATTTTATTTATTTTTATTTTTAAATTTATTATAATTAGGGTAATGTGTGTACAGTGCTCTTGATATGTACGGTCATGGTATACACAGTTCCCTTTGGCTCTCCGACACCAGCGTTCCCACAACAGCCCACGCAGCCTCCTGTGAGTTATCCTGTCCACCAGCTGATCTGGTGCATCCACAAATTCCTTGCCCTATTTTTCCCCCCTTAATTGAAAGGCTTTATATAGTCAGTTACATGTTGGCATGTGAGTGTGAAGAGTAGATCATAATAGGGATCATGCAGTTCCTTAATCACAGAACTAGAAACCACCCAACTTGTCCGCTATCTAGAAAACTTGCGGGTATCTGTCACCATTGACAGCTCTTACAGTTAAACTGGGGTCCTTTGGCAACCTGAATTCTGTATATTTATTTTTAAATTTTGAAAACAAGCATTTATTTAAGGAGGGAAAGGAAGCAAGCAACCAGCTGCAGCAGATGTGAAGTATTTGTGTAAGGAGATGAGAACGTAGCAAAGATTCTCCCACAAGTACAACGTGTTGGGGCTCAAGGTTGGACACTCACACCTCAGCTTCTGGTGTGTTCCTATACTTGTGATCTCAGTACGGCTTCAGAGTGTAGCTCTTCTCCTCCAATCCTTTTGCAGTTTACTTAGCAAAGAGAAATACACGCAACAACCTTTGCTCCAGTCAAGCCATGCCAACCAAATCTAGGTGTTGACCTCTCTCTTACGCTGTTTCTTTTCGTTTTTGTTTTTGTGACCACACCCAGCAGTGCTCAGGCTCTTACTCCTGGCTTTGTGCCAGCGGGGAACACTGTTGGCAGAGCTTGGACATCCATGTGTGGTACCGGGATTGAACCCCAGGTGGTCACTGTTTTAGCTCTCCAGCCCCTCTTATACTGTTTTTTTTATCTTCCACAGCCAGCACTGTGATAAATTATGGTAAGTTAGACAGATCTAGGAAGGAGACACAGCAGTTTGGTTGAATAAAAAAGTTGGGACTGTGGAGTAGCAGGAACTGAATGAAACTTAGCCTGGGCAAGACACTGGGGAAGGCTGCTGTGGATGCCACATTGGTGGCTTCCAGTCACCTTAAGACCATTCTCCAAGGGTGTGCCCAAGCCTCATAAGTCTAGTAGGAACACACACAGTGCTGAGCTGAGAGTGGCAGAGGGAAAATGGAGAAAGCTCTTTCTAGGAAGCAGTTGTTGTCAATAAGGGGAGTCTACCCATGACGTATTTGATATGCCAAACACAGTAATAAGTCTCACAATGTTACTGGGCCCACTCGAGCAAAATCGATGAACAGTGGGAGGACCGTGACCGTGACCGTTCTTACATAAAAACTGCTGGGAAAAACTGGTTTTCCCAAAGAAATGATAGTGGAAGCCAGAAAATGCTGAAATGACCAGCAAACCCTCAAGTTAGAGCAGGCTAGTGTTAGAAGGTGGCATCTGGGGTATTGGGAAGGATGATTCTTCAGGTTAAGGACAGGAAATCTAGATCCTTAGATTCAAAGTCTGACTACAGCGGAGGACAACATGCTGGGTAGAACAGAAGCTTTGCCCTCAGGATTACACCACCTCGGCTTTCCCTGTTCTTGCTATCTCCTGATCGTATTAGGACTAGCTTAGAATTGATCCCCAATTCTGCAAGCACAACCTAAGCTGTGAAGATAGAGTTAGTGCAAATTCGGACATTATGTAAGCAAGATTAGAGCTTGATAGCTAGACAAAGTACAACCAGAAGGGTGCTTGCCTTGCACACAACCAACCTGAGTTTAATCCTCAGCATCACATATCCCAAAGCACTGCCAGGAGTGACTTCTTAGTGCAGAGCCAGGTGTAAAACCTGCGCATCGTTGGGGTAGCCTAAAAACAACAAAAAAATAGCTTGACAGGTCAGCAGATAAGGTATTGGAATATGAGTAGAAAGCAAGTTAGAATTTCCTTGATTTTGACTAATTAAACCATTATTCTGTTTAGTATACTGTGCTAAGGTATATTTGATAGATACTTCAAAGAACCTTGAAGTAGGTGAGACATACTCTGAAAAAAAAACAGTATAAGTATAAAGGATTATATGAATTTCCTTCCCAGATGTACTGTAGAAACAGTGACACTATGAGTTCCATTACACCACTGATCAGGATAACTGTATATTAAATAATGATGTGGAAACTGATGTGTGGAATGCAAGTGAGATTTTGATGCAAATAAGAACTAGAAAAGACATTAGAGGTTATCTAGTACATGTTGGAAATTTGAAGGAAAAAAAACTTGAAACCCACTGCTGATGGGGACAGTTTTGTACAGATGATAACTTGGGAATACATTTTAGAATCCTTAAAATAATGTGTATTTTGTGACTTAATAATTTACAGGAATTAATTCCACAGTATAATTAGCACAGGTTCAAGAATTTACATACAAGGATGTTTATAACAGCATCAGTCGTAATTTTAACTTCTCAATTTGTAGCAAATTGCAGATTACAGTAGAGATTTACCATATATCTTCACCCAGCATTTCTAAACAGCAGCACGTTTTACTCTTCACGTTTTACTCTTTTTTTTTCTACCATAACCTCTTATAAACACAATGTTATCAAAACCAGGAAATTAATATTGCTGTATTACAGTTATTAAGGCAACTGTTGGGACTGGAGAGATAATACAGAGGTTAAGGCATTTGCCTTACATGTGACCGACCCTGGTTCAGTACCAGCACACCATACTGAATACTGCTGAGTGATCCCCTAGCACACACTCGGGTACCTTGAGGACTACCAAATGTAGCTCCCAAAAAACAAAAAATAAAATAACACGAAAATAAAGTAATGGACTATTGAGATAGCACAGCAGGTAGGGCACTTGCCTTGCACATGTCCCACATGGATTTGAACCCCAGCACCCCATATGGTACTCCAAGCACTGCCATGCCTAATTCCTAAGTGCAGAGCTAGGAGTTCCCCTGAGCATCATTGGGTATGTCACCAAAAATAAAAATAAATCAACTGCTATAAGGACTTTGTTCAGACATTGCCAATGACCCTACTAAAGTTAGCTTTCTAGTGTCCATACAACCCCTCACCCACTCAACCAGTCGCTCTTAGTTTCTTTGTATCTGCCTCAGTTCTTCTGTCTTCTTTGGTCTTCTATGATCAGTAGATTAAGAGAGCACTGCCAGTTATTTCATAGAATGGGTTTATCTAATTTAGATTTGACTAGCTTTTCCTTGTGATTAACTTTGGGCATTTTTAGCAAGAATGCCACAGAAATGAAACGCTCCCCTGGATGCTTCCTGTGTGGAGGACTGTGATGTCAGTTTGCCGCCTGAGTGGGGACTTAAGTCCCTGGGTCACGGGCGTGATGCCTCTCACATCTTCCCACACTAAAGTGTATTTCTTTCCTTTCTTTGTTGTAAATACCTTGTGGGCAGTATTGTAAAAACCAAGTTAGATGGCCTGTCTTTTGTCATTTTTCTTTCTCTTATTGCATTTTGCCCTCTGTTTTAACATTCTTTGATTTATGAGTAATAATTATTGATATTATTGATATACTCTTCATGGAATGATTACTTTCTGTTTTTTAGTATGCCTGATAATCTTTATTAATTAGAATTGGATCTGAAAAAGCCTTCTCGGTGCTAGAGTGATAGCACAGTGGGTAGAGTGCTTGCCTTGCACACAGCTGACCTGGTTCGATTCCCAGCATCCCATATGTTACCCTGAGCCCCACCAGGTGTAATTTCTGAGTGCAGAATCAGGAGTAACTCCTGTGCATTGCCAGGTGTGACCCAAAAAGATAAAGGAAAAAAAGAAAAGAAAAAGCCTTCTCTTCACTAGCTAATTTATGATAGCACAAGTTTTTCGATATTTATTCTGTGGATGAAAATTCATGGCCATCCCTATTGATTGTGTTACTTGTCTTGGGTGTTTGTCCTTAAAAATCTCTAGGACGTGTTCTTCAAGCCCGTGTTCTCCCTTGAACACGTATCTCATTGGCTTGTCTCTCTGCTTGCTTTTTCCACTCTGGAGAGAAGCCCCTGACCATGTTCTCTTGAATATCAAAAAAGTAAACCAAAAGAATGTGAAACATCTTTTATGTGCTCAAAAAACAAACCAGCAAAAAAATTTACCAACCCAGAATTCTGTGTCCTGAAATTTTTTCCTTTAAGGATTAAGCTGAAATAAAGACTTTTTTTTTAATAGAATCACCATGAGATGCCCAGTTACAGAGCTGTCCATGGTTGGGTGTACCAACACCCATCTTTCCACCACCTGTGTCCTCAGTTTCCCTTCACCCCACACTCCAGCCTGCCTTTATTGTAGGAATCTCTCTCTCCTTTTCTCTGTCTGTCTGTCTGTCTGTCTGTCTCTCTCTCTCTCTCTCTCTCCTTCCTTCCCTCCCTCTCTCTCTCCAGCTATCATTGTCATAGAGTGCCTTCTTTATTCCAACTGCCTTCTCCCCCCACCACTTCAAGCAGGCTTCCAACCATGAAGCAATCTCCCTGGTCCTTGTTTCTACTGTCCTTGGGTATTAGTTTCATACTATTTTGTTTTATATCCCACAAATGAGTACATTCATTCTATGTCTGTCCCTCTCCTCTGACTCATTTCACTCAGCATGATACTTTCCATGTCGATCCATTTATAAGCGAATTTTATTATTTCATTTTTCTTGGTGGCTGTGTAGTATTTCACCGTAGATGTACCATAGTTTCTTTATCCAGTCATCTGTTCTCGGGCACTCGGGCTGTTTCCAGATTCTTGCTATTATGAACAGTAGTGCTTCAGTGAACATTGAAGTGCAGATGATTTCTGCTGTGTGATTTTGGGTCCTTGGGGTATATTTCCAGAAGTGGTTTTGCTGGATCATGTGGAAACTCAATTTCTAGTTTTTTGAGGAATGTCCATATTATTTTCAAAAAAGCTGAAATAGTTGGCATTCCCACCAACAATGAATGAGAGTCCCTTTCTCCCCACATCTGTGCCAGTATTGGTTGTTTTTGTTCTTTTTGATGTGTGCCAGTCTCTGTGGTATGAGATGATTGTTGAATAAAGATATTTTTATATAAGTGAGTACGGACTGTATGATTCCCTTTATATAAATATAAATTCCATAGAGATAAAATTCAGGTTATCTTCTTATGGCATTAATAATTTTAAAAAGGAGAATTTTGACATAACAAGCCATGTCACAAATTAATTGCTGAAAACAAAATCAGTTTTGGGGCTGAAGTGATAGCACAGAAAGTAGGGCATTTGCCTTGCACGCGACTGACCCGGATTCGATTCCCAACATCCCATATCGTCCCCTGTGCATTCCTGAGTATGACCCACAAAGGGAAAAAAATCAGGTTTATGTTCTTATGATTCTGCTCTTGAGACGTGACTCAGCTCAGCAGTTCTGCTAGTCTTGGCAGTAGTTGTATTTGTGGCTACATTCAACTAGCATGTTTAATTTCTGCAGAATGGGCTCATTGGGGCTGAGTAGAATCCTCTCCCATCTCTCCATTTAGTGTCAGAATCAGCACTTCCAGTGTCACCTTTCGAATTTGAACACGTTTGTGTATCTTATAGATAGTATAAACAACAGAGTATAGAATGCTCCAGAAAATAGAAACACTAGTACTTCAATATCACAGTGTAGACATGAGAAAAAGTAAAGTGGAGAAAAAATCCATAATTTAGAGTTTCATTGCATTTAGTAGTAGAAGTTATAATAAATGAATGTTCCGGCTTCCAAGAAGAATGACTAATTGTATGCAGAAATCTTGGAAGTTCTTTATACAGTATTTAACAGAGATGGGTGTTTGAGGCTTGCCAAACAAAACTGCAAAGTTGAACACTCTAGGCCAGGAAATGTGTGTGAAAACATAGGTAGATCAGGAATTGGGGCCATAGTTCAGTGTTTCTTTTTGTTGTTGATTTGGGGGAGGGGCTTTTTCTTTGGGGGCCACACTCAGCAGGGCTCAGGGTTTACTCCTGGCTCTATACTTAGGGGTTACTGGCAGGTGATACCAAGGATTGAACCTAGATTGGCCGCCTGCAAGGCAAGGACTTTTATCTGCCATACTATCTCTATGACCAGATTCAGTATTTCTAAATGTACAGTTCAAGTATTTGTACAAGAAGCTAGAATAATAATGAAGGATTATATCACTTAAAGGTAAAAGACATCACAACATTTAATAGGATTTACTGTCACCTAAGAGAAGACAAGTAACCATATGAATTTGAATTTAAATGACCGAAAGAATGATAATATAAATAAACGAGAACTCAATATTAAGAATCCCATACCCTATGGGAACTTTCTTTCACATCTCAGAAATGCATCATGAAATATACCTAGGTTTTTATGTGTGAAGAGTAACTGTTAAACGTGTTATTAATCAATAAAATTTGGGCCAACTAGAGAGGTGGTACAGGGGTTAAGATTTTTGCATCCCACCAATCTAACATTGCCAGATATTACCCAAACCCCCTCCTCCAAAAATGAAATAAATTTAAAACTCTGAATATGTAATGCTCATGGTTCTTGAAGCCAACCAGTAATATAAATTGGTTATTAACCACTGACACATTTTGTTTTCCAAAAGTATACACTGTAAAAGAAGAGGAAATTCATCTGAATAAAAATTTTTAACTCAGAAGGAAAGAAATGTCCTTAAATCATAGAGTGTAATTGGAAAAGAAACAGAATTTCTATGACTGTTTCAAAGATTTAGTTCTAAATAATCATATTAATTCCACTTCCATTTGTTTTAACATGCTGTTGTTTCAAGAACCACCAATTATCGGCTAGTACTGGAAGTCTGTAATTATATGTTAATATATGACAACTCTGGCATTCAGCACAGGAAACTGTCACACTTAGACTGTGAAGGCTGCTCTTGGTCTCATATCTTGGTCTCAATCTGTAACTCACAAATATACCTAGTATGTAACTGCTATTTAAAATTTATATGGGAGGGGCTGGAGTGATAGCACAGCGGATAGGGCGTTTGCCTTGCACACAGCCGACCCAGGTTCGATTCCCAGCATCCCATATGGTCCCCTGAGCACTGCCAGGAGTGATTTCTGAGTGCAACACCAGGAGTAACCTCTGAGCATCGCCAGGTGTGACCCAAAAAAGCAAAAAATAAAATAAAATAAAATTTATATGGGAGGAGAGGGAGACAGAGACAGGGTACCATGAATAAGTCACTTGCCTTGCTCACAGACAGTCCTGGTTCAGTTCCTGGCCCCGCATTCTGTTCCCCAGATCCCTGAGCACCTCAGGGTGTGGTCCAGAAGTAAAATAAAATCTATGTGCCTATCAAGGACAAACTCCTCTGGGTCCAAAGGAATTGCCGAAGAGTTGAAAATCCAAATCAAACTTTTCACAGTGTGATGCCGGGTGGCAGTCGCCTATGATTTGGGTGCAGGAAGAAGTGGGAGATGGCTCTGCTATGCTGTCTGGAGTACAGTGACAGTGTGTCTTGGGTGGTGTCTTAGGTTCACATACATGCAGTGCACCAAACTGTATTCTTTGCACAGGGCAAGAGCTATACCTGGCTCTGTGCTCAGGGCCTGGTGGTACTTGCAGTGCATGTGTGGTGCTAGCATTCAGAACTGGGTCGCAGCCACAGCCACATGCCAGGCATGTGCCTCAGCCTTTGTGCTGCCATTTCAGCCCCCAAACTGTATTCTTTACCTGAGGGCACGTTATTGTATGTTTTGTATACCTTGATAAAGTTCTTAACAGGGAAATTCATCTTAGGCATGTCACATGTGTTTTGAGTCCTACACATCCTCTCTAGAAAAAAGGGTAGCCTTCGAAAATATGCGTGACTTGGTGCAATCTAGTACACCTGAATTGCAGAGAATGAGTGTAGGGGTTTGGGCCACAGCAGCTGCTGTAATGTCTCTCCAGTCCTGAGAGTTTAGGGATGTTTCACTGGATGCTTGAACTAGTACAGATTCATGCATGTGTGCTTGGAAACCTGCGTAACACACCACTCTGAATAGTTATTTTTCTTGAGCACTCATGTGTGTGGACTGAATGTTAAACAGACATTTTGGTTTGTTTTTTGGGCCACACTTATGATTCTCAGGGCTTACCCCTGGCTCTGCACTCATGTCACTCTTGGCCAGGCATGGAGTGCCAGGAATCAAACCCAGGGGCATCTACTGAACCGTATTTCCAGCCATCAAACATACTTTTAAGCAGATTTTATAATACACCACGCCCATGTTCACTTGAATATATTTTCTTTATGAGAAATGCAGAACTTTTAATGTCGTAGGTACCCCCATATCATACTGCTCTTTCACCCCGCAGTGCTGGAGATGAATGGTTTTCTGACAAAGGCATCCTCGTTACGGTTGGTGTTTCTTGTTTTGGCAGTGCTGGGAATCATATCCAGGGCTTACTAGGATGCAGGGTTTACTGCTGCACACAGCCCCTGCCCCCTTGGTCATGTTTGAAAGCAACATGAATTCTTGTCACTAAAGATAGGTTGTCTGTGTTGGAAAACATACCTGCATAAAGAAGTTTAAATTGGGATATGTGGTACACACGTATAGAATCTTTTGAAGTATCAGACTTGCTGTTTAGAGTGTGGTCATTCATTATGCTGCTGGAGTGAAATATTTCAATATATTCATGCCCCTTTTTTTTCTATGCAGGGGCAGGGGTTGGGGAAGAGGTTGAGGGCCACACCTAGTGGTACCCAGGGTTTACTCCTGACTGTGCTAAGGATTACTCCCAGTGGCGCTATAGGGACCATTTGCGATATCACGGTTTCAACACAGGTCAGCCATATGCAAGGCAAGTGCCCAACCAGCTGGACCATCTCTCTTTCCCCCTTATCCTTTTAAACAGAAATTTCAGTTCTTAGGATTTAAGTAATCATCAGTGTAAGAGTAGATATAAAGATATTTGTGTCATTTTTATGAATAGTAAAGTTCAACATAGCCATTAGATAATAGGATAGATCATGCCTATTACTTATTTGAATGCTACCATTCAAAAGACTGCAGCACTTTGAGACTCTCTTTATATATTTATTATGTTAGGTAAAAATTGGCCCACACATTCTTCTTATGTACCTTTTTTTAAAACGGGAGAACAGGAACAGTGAACAGTGACAATTAAAGGATTGTGCTTTACCAAGTTATTTGGTAAGTTTTAGGCATATATATTTCAACACCAATCCCACCATTAATGCCAACTCCCCGCCACCTGAACCCCCATCTGTTAACTTGAGAGGCATATTACAAAGTTCTACTGGATTCCGCTTAGAACTCATGTTTTCAGTGCTATCGAGTCTGTGTTTTGAATATATGGTGATACTGCTAGCCATATATGTAGCCATTATCAGCATAACTGAAGTGCTGATGCCTGTTCACCCATTACTTCCCATTCTCATCATCACCTTCCTCCTAGATGTTTTTCCTTCTCTGTCCTCCTCCCTAAACACTGGGGATTGCATTGAATCCATATAGTAGCTTAGGTAGGATGGTCATTTTAATAATATTGATCTTTCCAATCCATAAGTATGGGATATTTTTCCATTTCCTAAGAATTTCTTCTGTCTCTTTAAGTGATTTAAAGTTATCACAGTATAGATCTCCCATGTCTTTTGTTAAGCCAGTTCCTAGATACCTGGTGTTTTGGGGTCCTTTATTTTTGATCTTATTTTAAACGGGATAGAATCCTTGATCACTTTCTCCTCTGAGTCATTCTTTGTATATAAGAATGCGACCAACTTTTGTAGTATTGACTTGGTAGCTGGCCACTTCGCTGTATTGGTTTATTGTTTCTAGGAGCTTTTTTGTGGGGTCTTAAGGGTCTTCTGTATACATCAATGCATCACCTGCAAAGAATGTTAGTTTTAGTTCTTCTGTTCCAGTTTGGCTCCCTTTGATTTATTTTTCTTGACTGATTGCTATAGCCAGGACTTCTAATAGTATGTCGAATAGAAGGAGAGAGAGTGGATATCCTTGTCTTGCACCTGATCTAAAAACTGAATTCTTTCGGTTTTTTACCAGTAAGAATGATACTGGCTGTGGGCTTTTTATAGGTGGTCATTATTATCTTGAGGAAGGTTCCTTCCACCCCAGTTTTGTTGAGGGTTTTTATCATGAATGGATGTTTGATCTTGTCGAAAGCTTTCTCTATCTCAATTGATGTAATCATATGATTTTTATCTTTCCTTTTATTAATGCAGTGTATCATGATAATTAAATTATGTATGTTGAACCATCCTTGTAACCTTGGGATAAATCCCACTTGATCAGAGTGTAGGATTTTGTGATATGTTGTTGGATTTGGTTAGCTAAGATTTTTTAAGGATTTTTACATCAATATTCCCCAGGAAGATTGATCTAAAATTTTCTTTTCTGAAAGAGTCTCTGTCTACTTTGGGTATTAGTGTAATGTTAGTTTCACGGAAGGTCTTAGGAAGTATTAGGAAGATTCCAGTGTCGTCAATATTTTAGAATTGCTTAAGGAGAACACGTGGCAGTAAATCTTTGAAGGTTTGATAGAACTCACCAGTGAATCCATCTGAACTGGGACTTCTGTTCTTGTGGAGATTCTTAATTACTGTTTCAATTTCCTTGTAAATGACGCCTGTTTAAGCTTTCTACTTCCTCATTTGGCTTTGGGAGATTGCATGTCTAAGAATCTGTCCATTTCTTCTAGGTTCTCCAGCTTAAGAGCATAAATTTGTTCATAGTGATTTCTCATTATATTTTGAGTTTGTGAAGGATCCATTGTAATTTCTCCTCTTTCACCTCTGATCCAATTCATTTGAATGTTTTTTTTCCCCTGATGAGTCTAGCCAAAGGTTTATCTTACTTTTTTTTTTTTTTTAAATAAATTGCTCCTGGGCTGGAGCATTTACCTTGCAAGCAGCCAACACATTCAGGCCGGGTTCGATTCCTCTGCCCCTCTCAGAGAGCCCGGCTAGCGGCTAGCTACCGAGAGTATCTTGCCCGCACGGCAAAGACTGGCAAGCTCCCCGTGACGTATTCGATATGCCAAACACAGTAACAAGTCTCAAAAGGGAGACGTTACTGGCCCCGCTAGAGCAAATCGATGAACAACGGGAGGACAGTGACAGTGAAATTGCTCCTGGTTTCATTGATTCTTTGAATTGTTTTCTTGGCTTCTGTGTTGTTCATTTCTGTTTTTATTATTTCCCTCCATCTCCTACTTTTTGGATTTGTTTGTTCTTCATTCTCCAGATTTTCGAAATGTGGTTTAGGTTGTTGATTTTTCTTCTTTCTTAATAGAGGCCTGCATTGCTATGAATTTCCTCCTTAGTGCAACTTTCACTGTATCCCATAGATTCTGGTAGCTTGTGTCTTCGTTCTCACTGGTTTCAAGGAATCTTTTTTCTTGATTTCTTCTTTGATCATTAGTACAGTGATGACTTAAAAAAATCTCCAAACAACACCCCAAGCCTGGCCTTGGTACTGCAGACATGAGGGAAGGATCGTTTTCTCAGATCAACCAAAAATATTGTTTATTTTAACAATAAGCAATTTATTGTTTAGGAGCACTTTGTTTGGCTGCCAAGTGTAGGAAGATTTTCCCCCATCTGCTTTCTGTGGTTAATATCTGCTTTCATGGCTTTGGACTCTGAAAAGGTAATTTGTACAGTTTCTATATTTGTAAATTGATGTATATTTGAGTCGTGCCCTAATAAGTGATCTGTCCTGGAGAATGTTCTGTGTGATTAGAAAAGCATGTGTATTCTTGTTTGGAGAGATATAGAGCCCTGTATATGTCCAACAATTCCAGTTCCTTTAGCTCCTGGGTTAGTGCTCTTGTTTCTCTACTGGTGTTCTGTTTAGTTGATCTGTCTAGTGGGGAAAGTGGTGTGCTAAAGTCTCCAACTATTATTGTATTTCTGTCAGTGTATTTCTTTAGGTTTGTGAGCAGAAGGCTTATGGACTTTGCTGAGCCTTCATTTGGTGCGTGAATGTTGATGACAGTATTTCTTGATCTATTGTTCTCTGGGCCAATAAGTGGTGTCCATCATTGTTTCTAATTACTTTCTTTATATTGAATGGAATTTGGTCTGATTTAAGTAGGGCTATCCCAGCTCTGTGTGTGTGTGTGTGTGTGTGTGTGTGTGTGTATGTGTTCTATTTGTTTGTATAATTGCTTTCCTTCCTTTTACTCTAAGTGTGTATTTATCCTGTGAGTTTAGGTGTTATTCTGTAGGCAGCAAATGGATGGATTTTCTTTCCTCATCTATCTAGCTACTCTCTGCCTTTTTATAGGGGAGTTAGTCCATTGACATTCAGAGAGATTATTGACTTATTGACATAAAGGGCTGCATGGCCGTGTGTGTGTGTGTTGCGATTTTTGCAAGTCTTTTTTTTTAATAATTAATTAGTCTTTCAGTAACATTTGCAGGATTTGTTTTTGTCATTTTATGAATATTAGAAAAAAGTTATATATACATATATATACACACACACTTATACTTTTAGACTGTGTGTATTGAAAATGCTATGGTAGATATTTTGTGTTTATTCAAATGATAAATGGTAGTTTCTTGTATGAATGTGCAAGAGGCCTGTGACAGAATGCTAAATTTTTATTGTTATTTAAGATTATAAAAGTAGAAATGCAACAATTCCTAGTTTTTAAATTTCTTCTAAATTGTGCAGATTTGATTCATAATAAGTACTTTGTTGTGGTAGTTGTTTTTAAATGGGCTCATTACACAGTGGGCTCAATATATAGTGTATTAATTGTCATTGGTGAAGGAATGTGAAGGAATTCACTATACTTTCAGTGTTTAGTGTGACAAAATCCAACCCTCTTTTCAGAAAATATTTATGAATTAATTTACTGTAGAATTATCTCTATTGTAATTGGATGAGCTGGAGCGATAGCACAGCAGTACGGCGTTTGCCTTGCAAGCCGCCGGCCCAGCCATGCCGGGTTCAATTCCTCCACCCCTCCTGGAGAGCCTGGCAAGCTACCGAGAGTATCTCGCCCACACAGCAAAGCCTGGCAAGCTCCCCATGATGTATTCGATATGCCAAACACAATAACAAGTCTCACAATGGAGACGTTACTGGTCCCGCTCAAGCAAATAGATGAACAACGGGAGGACAGTGCTACAATGCAGAAATAAGTTAAGCATAGCCATTATACAATAAGATAGGCCATACCTGTTATTTATTTGATGCTTCCATTAAAAAGACCACAGCACTTTCAGACTGTCTTTATATATTATGTTATGTGGAGGAGGGAATGTTTTGTGTGGGAGGGTAGGACCACACCTGGTGATGTTCGGGGTTGCTTCTGGCTCTGCACTCAAGAACCACTCCTGGCAGACTATATGGGATTAAACCCAGGTCAGCCACATGTAAGGTAGAAGTCCTACTCACTACATATCACTCCAGCCCCATTATCCGAAAATTAACCCACACAATGGGTTCATTTCTTTTATGAAAATTTTTTTTAATTTGGAAACTTTGATAGCAGAGAGAGTTCAGCAGTTACGGTGCTTTCCCTACACTTGCTTTGCCTGGATTTGATCCCCAGCACCCTACACGGAATCATGAGCACCGCCAGCTGTGACCCAGAAGCCAAAAGGGGGAAAAGGGAGAAATTTTTCTGTAAATTGAAAACCAAATGAGCGGGAGATGGCTCTGCAGGTAGCCTGAACAGACGTAAGGTCCATCGTCCAATCCTCTTTCCCACCGACACACAAAGTACAGTCTGGCTGCACTGCCATTTGGTACCATGGCTGTACAACAAAAGTGCCTGATCGCTGGCACATCAAGTGTGTGCAGACACCACAACTCAATGGATGAGCATCACAACCCAGCGTGACCCTGGCCATGACCGCAGCAGCAGAACAAAGGGAAGGGGAAGGGGAAGTGTTATACATTAGTTTCACTATAGAAAAATGCCTGCTGTCACTGTCATAATGGCAGAGTGTTCGTATGATAAATGCCACGTATGTGCAATAGCTTATTTTCATATGTTAACTCATCTTTTTTTTTTTTTAAGAACACGCTCCTTTTAATTAAGTGTACAAATTGAGCTCTCCTAAACTCGCAAAGACTTCTAGTGGCTGAAGCTCTGGGGTTTCATTAGTACAGTGATGACTTAATTAACAAATCTTCTCTGAACAAAACCCCAAGCCCGGCCTTGGTGCGGCAGGCATGAGGGAAGGATCAATTTTCTCAGAGCGAGATTGGTGGCAGCAGGGACTAATGAGGCAGGACCTTGGAAGTGGCTCCGTCTCAGATCTAACTCCTCAGGGGCTGCCGAGGACTGATGCTCAGGGCACTGCCGCTCTCCTGGGACCCACACAGCCTGCTTACCCAGGTGTTGAAAAAACAATTTCTGTGCCAAGACCATATGTGGCTTTTTAAGAGACTCAGCAGGACTCTTGCTTGAGGCCAAGCATTCCTGGTGCAGAATGAGTGAGTTCAGAAACGGCAAAAGACGGAACCCATGTGCCAGGACACTCCCCCTCATCCTCCGTGTGTGCAATGTTCTGCCCTTCTCGAGTATCTCTGCTTCACTTGATTCAGCTGGGAAATAGAAGCCCGGAGCGTGCCTCCTGGCTCCTGCGGGCCAGGCTGTGTCTCGCCCAGGAGGCCACACAGCTTCTGTAGAGAGAGTACAGCAAGAGGGTAGGACTTTCTGGCTTGGCCACAGCTGCTCAGCCCCGTCTCTGTAGTGTGCCACTTTAACACTAGCAGATGGCTGTACCATGTTCCAGTAAAACTTCACTTGCAAAGGAGAGGGGCCATGGAGGTAGTTCACAGTTAGAGCACATACATTTCACTTACTGTTGAAGTAAGCAGCCACTTAGATTTGGCCTACAGGTCTTAGGTGGTTGAATCTTCAATAAAGTAAAAGCAATATATTTCATTTTCTAAGTTTTGGACCACACCTGGCAGTGCTCAGAGCTTCCTCCTGGCTCCGCGCTCAGGGATCATTCATAGTGGGCTTGGGGGGCCGGGAGGGATGCCAGAGATTGAGCCTGACTTCAGAGAGACCATTCTCTCTGAGTTTACTGTAAAAATCAGTAAGTATAAAATATTTCACTGTCAAATGCATTATTATTTCTGTTATTTGTTTTATAATTTTTTTGGTTTGGGGGCTACACCCAGTGGTGCCCAGAGCATCCTCCTGACTCTGCACTCAGGCAGGGATCACACCTGGAGGGGCTTAGGGAGCCTCATGTGATGCTAGGAATCGAACCCAGGTTGGCAAGGTAAGCACCCCACCCTCTCTATCAATCTGGCCCCTTCATTGTCAAATTTATTACCAGGAAAGAAGGGGAGAGTTAAAGCCACGGGGCTGGAGTGATTGTACAGCAAATAGGGCATTTGCCTCGCATGGGGGCCACTTGGGTTTGATCCCAGCATCCCATATGGTTCCCCGAGCACCACCAGGAATAATTCCTGAGTGCAGAGCCACGAGTAACTCCTAAGCATTGTCTTGTATGACCCAAAAGAAAAAAGGGGAAAAAAATAAAAGCACACTGTTGCAAACTGTTTAAATAAATTCTCTGCAATAGAGAATTCCTGTGCCTTCCCAATTGAACAAAATGGTGTTTATAACACTTGGGATGTGATTCTGTTAAGTCTTCAAGGCTCTTTGAGACGAGCAGGAGAGAAGCTCAGTGAATGGCTTGTTAGGGTTTTTTTCTCTTTAATAAAATCAGCTAAGCCATGGGCCAGATAGCTAATTCAAGAGTAGGGCCCATGCAAAGCAAATGCTCTGAATTTGATGGCCTCCCAGCAGATCTACATCTCTGTCTTGGGTTGGACCTATATCTTGTACTTAACATCTTAAGTCTTGTACCCAGTGGAAATCTCTGTTGGTACTTCTATCTGCAATCGCAGGAAGATAAGTATTAGAATAATCAGGTCAGCCCTCTTACTAATGAACAGATGAAGGGTGTGGCACAGCAGGTCTCTGAAATTTTTGTTTTTTACTTATTCTTTCTTGCTCTTTCTTCTTTTCACTTTTCCTTTCTCTCCTTTTATACTTTTTCTTTCTTTCCAGACATAATCAAGATCAGGGAAAAATTTTAATACCAGATTTTTTTTTACTAGTATTCTTATTTGGAATAATATTTTTATAAAAGCACATTAAAATGCGTTCTAAGTTTAATGATCATTTGTTTAGTTAGTTCTTTCTGACTACACCTGCTGGTGCTCAAGGGACCTACCTGCCATGTTAGGAATAAAACTCAGGTGTCATTCATGTAAAGCATGTGCTCTGGCCATGACATAAAGCAGTTGGGCAGTATACAGGGCATGCACCCTATCTGGTGTGCTATGGTCCAGCCCCCACTTATTTTATTTTTTATAAACCTTATTTTATTAGAAAGTTTTTCCTTTTATTGAAGGAAACTAGAATTTGGTTTCTTATTTGGGGTGTTGGGAGGGGGAGTTGGCCTACCCCCGGTGGTGCACTGGGCCTGTTATTGACTGTCTGCTCCTGAATATGCCCAGGGGGTTATCTGCAGTGCTGGGGATCCAGTTAGGCTTAGCTGCATTCCTGGATCAGGACCTTAACTCCTGCACTGACTCTCTGGCCACTAGAATTTTAATTCTTATAACTTCTATGCACTGGTCCTACTTCCAGTTTGGGGAACCACATAGAATACCTCTTACTCATATGCACTGGGCTTTCTTCTGCATATTTTCTTCTAACCTATCTTCCAGTTCACTAATTCTTTTCTAAGCTATGTCTGTTGTCTTAAACCTCAAGTTCTTGTTGTAATTTCTGTTCTGTATCCTTTAGACCCCACTGCAATTCTCGATTCAGTTTTTAACTCTCGGTATAGTTATTTCAAAGTTCCTGTTTGCTAAGTTTAGTATCTGGAACCACTTTGTGTAATTTTTATTGCTTATGACTTCTTGCTTATCTCATTGTATTACTATTTTTGTGAATTGACATTATATTCATATAAAATTACAGAAATATTTGAAAGCATAGGGCAAGTCATATTTGCTTTGGGAAGACCTAGGAATGAATGCTAGAACACTGCAATCATCCTAACTGAAGTGCATTGTTTAGACTTCCCTATTTTTAGGGAAACTTTGAAGACCAAAACTAAGTTTTTTTCAAAAACTAAGAGACTTTTTTTTTTCTGGGACCATCTTGCTATACAGGCTCCAGATTCCAAATGTTTTCCTATGATTATCAAGCACCAGCTTCATCTCTAGGCTTGGTCATTTAGTACATTCTAGCCTGGCTATTCTCTACTCCTTCATAGATGTCTTCAAGAAGACGTCTTTGTTTTGCGTTTGTTGGGGGTGGGGTGATCATACCCAGCAGTGCTCACAGCCTACTCCTAGTGGGGTTCAGGAGACTGTATAGGATAGAACCAGGCTCAGCTGCATACACGATAAATGCCTCCTATACTATACTATACTATCAACCCAGCCCCCCCCCCAGGAGAGTTTTAAAGGTATATTTGATCTAGATATTGAGTAACAGTGAATTAAATCCCAAAATGGCATTTGTTTTTAAAAATCACATTTGTGGATTAGAGAGATGGTGCAGAGGTAGGGTGCATGCCTTTCCCCGCGGCTAACCCAGATTCAATCTCTGGCATCCCACATGGTCCCGTGAGCACCACTGGAAGAAAACCCTGAGCATCCCTGGTGTGACTCCAAAACAACAGCAGCCCCCCAAAAAGTACACTTGTTCCCCTTGTTCTGTTGGACTTCTGTGCAGCACTGGAGATCCAACTTGGGTCCCCTGAAAGCAAAGATGTGCCACAGCTCTTTTCAGTCAGCTCCCGTGTGTGTGTGTGTGTGTGTCTGTCTGTCTGTCTGTCTGTCTGTGGCCCCAGAGGTACTCAGGGCTTACACGTCTGACTGTTCTCAAGGGCTACTCCAGGATGTGAGGGCGATCTGAGTGCAACATCTGTCACCCCATTGATCACCCTGGTTGATTCAGCTGACCTGGCTGGCTAGGTGGGTGTCCGCTTCCTCCCTCCACGTGTGTCCCTCCCGAAGCTGTGCACTCGGTCAAAGAGGATGGCCTTCTCCCGAATAGAGAAGGACCGGTCTTCGGTCGAGGGTATACGAGTAGCTGCACTACCCTCCAAACAAGCTCTCAAGGGTTGCTCCAGGCAGGGCTTGGAAACCATATATGGTGCCAGGGATCACACTGGGGCCAGCACAAGCTAGGCAGATGCCCTCCCCACTGTACTGTCTCTCTACCCCCTGATTAGCCTTTTTAAAGATAATAACAATAATAATAATCCCATGCACAGTTTCTTTCATCTGGTGTTCTTTAACTTCTTTTATACCATCTTTCATCCAAGTGATCATGAGAGTTTTAAAAATCACATTCTTGTTTGGGGTCCTCTTAAACAATGGCTTTTATCTGCATGAAGTGTGATGTTGGCTCTTCAGGGAGCTGCGTGTTACTCCATTGCAGGACAGCAGAGGCTGGGAGCATCTTTGGGCCTCCCTAGGCACTGCTGGGAAGTTTTTTGTAGTTGTTTGTTTGTTTGTTTTTTAATTATTCCAGTTTAAGTTACATGTTTGCAATCGTGTTGACACTGTGGCTTGTATGTACACAGTCATCAAGATCCTCCATGCCGGTTTTCCAGTCCACCTACTCACTCCTCCCTTACTCTCCCACTTGCTGGGCGAGCGCTGTTCTGTTCTGTATTCCAGGCCAGGAATTGTTCTCATTGATGGCTCTCTTCTTACCTCCTTGAGAAATCGCCAGACTGTTTTCCGACAGTGAACAAGGGTTCCATTCTCGGCGCACCCCCCCCCCCACAGCATTTGTGGCCCATCTTTTTGACCATTCTCACTGGTGTGAGATGATCTCTCATTGTCACTTTGATTTGCACTCCCCTGATAACAAGTGACCATGGCACTTTTTTCTATACTTGTTTGCTCTCCGTACCTGCTCTTCAAGGAAGTGTTTGTTCCTCTCCTCTCCCCATTTTGGATGGGATTATGAGCCCTTGTTTGTGACTGAACTCTGTGAGTGTTTTTCCTAGTTTGGATGTTAGTTCTTTATCTGATGTGTGCAAGTATTTTCTCCTTTTGAATAGGGTATCTTCATTTTCTCCCAAGTTTCTCTTGCCATATAAAAACTTTTTATGTGACATAGTCCCATTTGTTTGTTTTTGGTTTTTGTTATCTTTGCTAGTGAAATCATAACACTGAGAACACCGCCGAGGTCCATATCCTACAGAGTTGTGCCTGTTTTTCCCTTAGTCTCTTTTATGGATTGCTGGGGAGTCTTAAACACACACACACACACACACACACACACACACACACATACACACTCAGCAGCAGCAGCAACTTTGGGTTTACACTTTGCATTTCCGTTTCATGCCACTGTACTTTCCGTGTTGACTTTTACCGTGTATGTATTTAGCAGGCCTGTTGTCTTACACTTTGGCTCACATCCTTCCTATGATTTTTAGTCCTTCTGGCTTCTGGTTGTCCGTCTGTCCATCCAGAGAGGCACCGCACTGCCTTTCATTCTTCATTTCTTCCTATGTGCCTTTTTTTTCCAAACTCAGATTCTCAGCTCTCCCTTATGTTTATAGGATTTCTGTAGTTACTCTCATCTTTTCTAAATGTTTTTTGAATAAGCTGGGCTGTTAATTCATTTTTGCTGCTCTCTAGTACATCATTTCATTTCTGTAACTCTGAACAAGTCCTTTCATTCCTGTTTGGAGTCCTCTTAAACAATGGCTTTTATCTGCATGAAGTGTGATATTGGTTAACAGTGTTGATCTTACTACTTTTGGATCTAAAATATGATCATTATTTAGTCGTGTGGTAGAAATTTCTGTGTAGAGTGGAGGTTCTGTGAAAGAAAGAGAAGTATTCCTTCAAATATATTCCTGTGTCCAGAAGCTGCAGTTGCTGCCACTGTTTTGTGACCCTTGAATGATGTCTGCACCCTCTGTGCTAAATCTTCTAGTAATTGATCCCAAAGAAAATTGTCAAAGTCCCCATTATTAGCTTTAGAAACGCGTTTATAAGCACCTTGTTTGACGAGATAAAAGCTTCAATAAATGATGCCCCCACCTGAGTGGTTAATTTCAAAATATTGTTTGTCTAACTCAGTATTGTCAGTGACAACTGAACAAGAACTTTTAGGAGCCGTTGGCTGTCCAATAATGGGAAATTTCAAGTCCATGCAAATTGTGCCAGTTCAGCCCAGTTCTTTTCTCTATTATCATATCAATTGAGTCAGTTCATAGTAGACAAAGCAAGGTTATGGGAACCACCTAGAGCATCATGCACCATTTAACATCAATGCAGCATACATGAACATCTGCAACTTGAGTCTTATTAACAGAGGGTAGAATGGAAGGCAGTAAACAGCTTTCTTCATCGTTTAATTGCAAAATAGTATTTCCTAATGTTCGCATTGTTTATCAACAGGAACTCCATCAATAATTGTATAATTATGGTTGCCGAGATTACAGTCCCCCGTGCATCTTGTCATTTATTACACAGAGATCTGAATTTAATCTGAATTTGAGCACGTGATTCAAGACTAATCATAGAAGTCCCTTGAAAAGTGAATTGCATAATGCAGATATTTTGTGAGTAGAATGGCAGCTTATGATCCTTCAGTTTGGGGATTAAGTAAACATCGGGAAAATACTGAAAGGCAATGAGAAGTGAGGGGAAGCCACTAGTTAGACTCAAGTACAGATCCATTGAGCATCAGAGGAGCTTGTGTTCTGTAGAATTAATCACTAGTAATTAGATATTTACTCTCGGCCAAAACAGGGCTAAATTAAAACACAACTATTGGGCTGAGGTATTCCCTTTACTCTCTATATTGAAAGGTTACTTGGCCAAAAGGTATGAGGATCGCAGTAAAAAGCTGTGATCACCCAAGTTGGAAATCCCAGATGCGGAGCAAAGGCTTGACAGACCCTTTGCCTCTGTTGCTTTCGGAGGCTTATGCAGCCTCTCAGAAGGGACAAACGTCAGCCACACTCGTTCTCCAGGCTCTGGCAGCAATGGAGTTTTTTTGTTGTTGTTATTTCTGTTGTTGTTGTTTTATTCCACACAGTACAAAATGACCCCCAGAATGAAGGGAAATAACCCAAGCTAAGGGTCATTGGATCGTGTGATTGGTGGGCGTTAGCTCACCGTTAGGGCAGGATGTGAGGAAACAGTGAGCCATTTAAAGCAAGTCTGCGAGGGAGCCAGTCTGCAGAGTTTGTCTTTTGTAAACATGAAGATCTCATATTCTCACTGAACTGCAGTTTATATTTGAGAAAAATCACAAGCTGGTCCATGATTGAGCCCCATTTGAACTGGGCTGTTTCTTCCTAGTTAATCAATATTTTCATTCCCTTTAAACACACACACACATACACACACACACATCACATCACATCACAAAAAGGAAAAAAAAAAAACAGCGGCCTTACTGAAGTAACCACCAAAGTATGGGAAAATAATAGTTTTTGTCCCTGTTTTGTGGTTCTTGGGTTTATGAACAAGCACTTTGTTCCCCTTGCCCAGGACATCAGACTGTGGCACGTGCCTGGCACTGAGGTTCCCATTCTGGATCTCAGCCTGCCAGACCCGCTCAGCACTGGAGCCATCTTCTGATCCCTTGTGGCACTTTCTTAACTAAAGCCTCTGTGTTAGACAAAGTGTTTTCTCCCTGTAAGGGGTGCTTAGAACTGCTTTGTTCAAGGTTCATTATAGTAACTTAACATGCAAGTAAAATACTTTCAAAGTACAGGTTCTGGGAAACAGGAATGACTCAGTATACACCTTGTAGGCCTGATGTCTGGAGTGAAAAATTAAAGAAATCTGAATAAACAATACTCCTACATGGAGGGAGGGAGGGAGGGAGGGAGGGAGGGAGGGAGGGAGGGAGGGAGGGAGGGAGGGAGGGAGAGAAGGTGCTTGCCTTGCACATGGCCGACCTGGGTTCAATCCCCAGCATCCTATATGGTCCCCTGAGCTTGCAGTGATCCCTGAGTATAGAATCGGGGACAACCCACGAGCACTGCCAGGTGCCCAAAGAAGAAAGGAAGGGAGAGAGGGGCTGGAGCCATTGTACAGCACGTCAGGCTCTTTGCATGCAGCTGACCTGCATTCCATCCCTGGAACTCCATATGGTCTCCTGAGCCCCTCCAGGAATGATCCCTGAGCATAGAGCCAAGAGTGAACCCTGAGCACTGCTGGGTGTGGCTACACACACACACTCATACACACACACACACACACACACACACACACACACACACACGAGAAAAAGAAATGAAAGAAAGGTTCTTCCAAGGGTCATCTCTGCAGCTTCAGAGTGTGGGACCCAGGCGAGCACTGCATGGTGAGTGGAAGCCTGAGATGTGCAGGTATGGCCCTGCCGCCTGGTCATCACAGCAGCAGCACTGGGACAGGAAGGAAGATAAATAAAATATTTTAATTTTTTTATATGCATCTAAGATCTCTACCCATGGGCTGAACAGAGAGCAGGTAAGGCATTGCCCTACATGTGGCCAACCCAAGTTCCATTCCCAGTACTGTATGTGGTCCCTGAGCACCGCATGGGGTGATCTCTGAGCACAGAGCTGGGAGGAAGCCCTGAGCATTGCTGGGTGTCTCCCAAAAAAAGCAAAAACAAATCTCTCACCATAATTTTTCAGGGAGCACTTTCTTTTTAGGTTGGGACTTTGCAATAAGCGTATGCACATCTTCTGGGGCCAGAGCAGTAATACCGTGGGTAGGGCGTCTGCCTTGTATACAGCCAACCTGAGTTCGTTTGATCCCTGGCATTCCTGTGCACCACTAGAAGTAAATCCGAGTGCAGAGCCAGGAATAACTCCTGAGCATTGCCAGGTGTGCCCCAAAAATCAAATAAATGTATGGCCCTCTCTTGACTTTTTTTTTTTTTTAAGAATTTACATGCAGGGACTGGAGCACAGCCAGTAGGGCGTTTGCCTTGCACACGGCCGACCCTGGTTCGATTCCCAGCATCCCATACGGTCCCCCGAGCACCTCCAGGAGTAATTCCTGAGTGTATGACCCAGGAGTAACCCCTGTGCAACGCTGGGTTTGACCCCAAAAAAAAAAAATTGCATGCAAGTGCTTTCTAGCAACGTGTTCTAGGAACTTTTTCTCAAAACTGCTGTTGTAATAAGTTCTTCCTAATGAGTCCTAGTCTCTGTTAAGGGAGTAATCGATAAACTACAAATTAATGTTCCCTAATTCACATCACAATGCACTTGTAATTATTCTGAGATGAGGCAAAAACCCTATGTATTTAATTTATAGCTGTAATTAAATAAACTCATTTGATACTAATTAGGTGAGTCTAAAAGGATCATAGGTTTGTGTATTTAATTATCAAAATCTAATCAACAATTTTTTTAAAAAGATTTTCTATCTAGTGCTTAACACTGATTTTTTTGCCATATCACAGTTTTACCCTTTGGGCCCTCAATAAATTAAAATGCATTGTGAATTATGGGAAATCTACATGTTACATGTTAGCTTTGGTTTAGGGGGGTTGAGCTTTAGTTTTTTGTGGTTTTTTTCATAATTATATTTGTAGTTTATCATTGGGGTAGTGTGAGAGAATGGACTTAAGGGTGCAGAAATCTCACGGCCTGAGAGATGAGCCAGGTTCAAAGGTGCTTGCATGCAATGCCCCAGGTTTGATCTTTCCTGTGCTCATGGGTCCCTGGGAACCACCCCCAAACACAGAGCCAGGAGCAACCCCTCCCACCTCCAGCACTGCTGGGTGGGACCTAAGACACCTTCCCCCAAGAAATAAAGTCGGAATCAGGGGAGAAGTTAAATTACAGTACTTTAGCCCTTTTCATGAAGAGTATAGATATTCCAAGCCTTAAAACGAATACCATAAATGAAGGAGAAATGAAGATAATTTGACTTTGGGCAGGTAGGAACGCCAGCAGCTCTCAGGGATTATCACTGGCTCTGTGCCCAGGGATCACTTCAGGGGAGACTTGGGGTACCATAGAGGGTGCCTGGGATAAAACCCATGTTGGCCACGTGCAAGGCAAGCATGCACCTGACCCTTGGCTTTCTCCTAGGCCCCACATTTCCACAGAAGTAGATATTAAAGGTATTCATTGCAGTAGGTCTGCCCTACAGGAAACGCTGAAGGGCCAGAAAATGAAAATCTCTAGCAGTAACTCAGCCAGGTTAAGAAATAAAGAACTTTAGTAAAAGTAATCACATGGCTAAATGTAATTACCAGGGTATTTTGTTTGTTAGTTTGTAACTCCTCTTTTACTTCATGCATGTTTTAAAACTCAAATCTATCATGCCTAAAAGATAATACAGAGGTCAAGGTGCTTGCCTTGCATGAAGCTGCACCCCCAAACCTCACTTCCTGCCCGGGCGCCACCAGGCATGCCCCCCTAAAAAAGCATTAAACCAAGCTTAAGTACTTGTTGATGGACAGACCTATATAAAAATGTAGGTACAACATGAGAGGGAGGACAGAGCTGTAAAGAAACAAAGGTTTTATGTGCTGTGAGAACTAACTTGGCATCGAACTAGATTGTTTTAAGTTTAGGTTGTTTGTTTTAATGCCTGTGGTAACTTCTAAGAAAAAAAAAACTTTCCAATTTGGAAAAATAGCATGCAAAATAATAGGGGGTTGGGTTGTTCTTCTTGTTTCTTGGTTTGTTTGTTTTTAATTTTGTTTTTTGGGGCCACACCCTGTCGTGCTCACTCCTGGCTCTGTGCTCAGGGATCACTACTGGCAGGGCTCAGGGAACCATATGGAATGCTGAGGATCGAACCCAGGTCAGCTATACATATGCAAGGCAAGAACCCATCCCACTATACTATCTCTCCAGCCCCTGTAAAAAATTATTTTAGCGGAAAATATACATGAGTTGTAGCTTAAACATTTTTAAAGTCCTACTATCAATCACCATACAATTGTTGAGTTCCTAATATAATGGAGTTTTTATTCTGCTGAGTTTCAGTAATTATCCCATATGTGATCCCATTAAATGTCTACAAGTATATAATCAAGAGAGGTTATCTGATGTCTAGCATGACCTGCTGGTCTTGAGATAAACTACATTAAAAATGTTGATGTTTTCATATTTTCCAGTCACATTTGTGTTTTAAGAATGCAAGAGTGGGGCCAGAGCGATAGTACAGCAGCCTTGCACGCAGCCAACCTGAGTTCAGTCCCTGGCATCCCATATGGTCCCCAAGTACCGCCAGGAGTAATTTCTGAATGCAGAGCCAGGAGTAGCCCCTGAGTATCGCTGGGTGTGATCCAAAAAGCAAAAAAAGAAGGAGTTTGTAACTAGAATTTTATATAAAGATGCCTTACCCTCTACCAATTACACAAAAATATCTGAATGTCCAGGCGAGATAGTACAGTGTGCAGGGCACGTCTATTTCTGACTCTATTTCAATCTCTGGCAACACATATGGTTCCCCAAGCACCATCCATGAGCACAGAGCCACGAGTAACCCTGAGTACTGCTAGCATAAAAAGCAGTCTGTTATTAGACTCTTAGAGAATTTCATGTGTACATAGAACTCACTGCACCTACCACCAAAATTTCAGCATCATCCCATCACACAAACCCCACCCCCATTCCCTCCTCCTGCCCTGGTGGCCCCAGTGCTGCCTGCCCAGACCGGCACCATTAACCAGCAGTACTGGCTGATGTCTCCAGGAGTGGCCCCCAGGCCCCCAGGCATAACTAGGCAGACCAAAAAAAGAAAAAATATTTTACTTGAGAGGTTTGTTTGTTTTCTAAACAGGTAATTAACCATATGTTTACACATTTTAATCTACTTTTAAGTGCAGGAGAGAAATGATTCAATAAAGAAATGTGTTCTGTTTAAATTGGGTAAAATGGTTGTTTACTGGCGCTTATCATTACACTCCAAGTAGACTGTGAATCTGAGTCCAATATTGTTTATTAGACCATAAATAGTACTCATAACTTCTGTCAGTGTTTGATTGTCAGAGTCCCCATTTGAATTAACTTCATACATTGGGGAACTCTGATTTTATTTATAGTGCAGAATGTTTTTTAAATCTCCTTCCTTCATTACAAACCTACATGACATCACCTTCAGGCATTCTCATTCCTACTGACCAGATGCCATAAACTGCAACAATCCTGTAGCAGCTCATTCTCCTGCTCAGATTTCTGCTAATATAGAGAGTGAGGAAGACTTGATCCCCCTTATTACCTAATGCAGTGTTCTTGGTACACTTTCAAAGGGTATATACCCTTGGTAAACTCTTTTTTTCTTTTGGGGCCCAGCGATGCTCAGGGGTTGCTCCTGATTCTACACTCAGGAATTACTTCTGGCGGTGCTTGGGGGACCATATGGGATGCCGGAAATCAAACCCAGGGCAGCCATGTGCAAGGCAAACACCCTATCTACTGTACTATCTCTCCAGCCCTACCCTTGGTAAACTTTTTTTTTTAATATTTATTTATTTATTGCTTTTTGGGTCACACCTGGCAATGCTCAGGGGTCACTCCTGGCTCTGCACTCAGGAACCACTACTGGTGGTGCTCAGGGAACCATATGGGATGCTGGAAATTGAACCCGGGGTGGTCGCGTGCAAGGCAAACGCCCTACCCGCTGTGCTATCGCTCCAGCCCCAACCCTTGGTGAACTTTTAAAGCACTTTTCATTGTCACCATTCACTACTCAAATGAAAGTTTTATTTTATTTTTTGGTGAGAAAAGTTACACACCAGCTCAGGGTGACTCCGGGTCTCCTTAGGCTCGGTGCTTGAGGGGTTCCTCCCTGCTGACGCTTTGGGGACTGCATAGTACTAAGGGTCAAACCCAGGGGCTCCCACATGTAGTGCATGCATTCCAGTAGCTCTTTACCAACGGAGAATGACTTTATCCCTACATAGCCAGTTCAACAGGTTCAGCTGTTGGCCTCAGAAGTACGGGAGTTTAAGAAGGGGTGCATATCTGAAGTGCCAGTAATGGCTTTCATCCTGTTACCGCAGTGATGTGAACTAAACTACAAAAAATAAAAATGGGAAAAAAATAAATGAAAGTGTCCCCCCTTTTTCCATAATCATGATGTACTTCTTCAAATTATGTAACAAACTCCTCTTCCTGTTCTTGTCTAAGATCCTATGTTTCTAAGGAGAGATCACATACATGTTGATGCTAGAGCTGTGCAGAACCCTCAGACAGTCCCCACCCTGATTCACTGGACAGCTGAGGGTGTGCTCAAAGTCCCTATATCAGAATTTCTATGTTCATTGGAATAATAAAAAGTCCCTTCATTTCTGGATGACAGGAAACAACTTGTGGCAATCAAATAATATTTGCATTATTTCTTTAGGATGTTGTTACAGATATAAAAAGATTTTTTGCACACCTGTATGAGGTTGAATTTATTGAAGTATTGAAATAGCATCTTACCCTCTGATTTTCACATGGTTAATATGATTTTCTTTCTTACACACATTTAGAAAGCTAGGGTAAATCCCAGTATTTCCAAAACAGTCATTTACAGCTAGATCCTTTAGTTTACTTGATTTGCTATCCTTATTTGGAGAGGAATATTATGGCTAAGAACCTTTCATTCAGGCTGAGAAAAATATACACTGAGTAGTTTAAAATCTGATAGTTGAAATAAAGACCAATCATTGGAACTTAAAATCTAGCAGAAATACTCATTTAGTGATCAGGATTCTATGATTTCTACCCTTAAGGATGCTCAGTGTTTTATAAAGAAGATGTTAGCAAGTATTATGAACTCATGTATGAGAAATTGTAAGTATGGTAGCAGAGTGATCTTGGGTCAAAAAGCAAATGATGAGGTTTGAACAATGACCAGGACTCATGTCCTAAAGTTAAGACTTCAGTATCCATCAGAAGATTTTTTCAGTAGGGGGTAGTGGCCCCCAGAAAGTGCTCAAGGGTCCCAGAGCCACTCCCTACAATACCCAGGATGCAGAGCTGCTCAGAGCCAGTCCTGGGGACCACCATTGCCACACCTGGCAGTGCTCAGGGTCCATGCAGTGTTGGGGATCAAATGGGATCCTCCACTGCAGAGCATACACCTCTAACCCCTGTGCAGTCTCCTGGCTCAACTCTAAAGCTCTTTGAGAAAGAAAGAATTGATCAGATTTGTGTTCACAAACTCATACACACAAATCCAGCTGATTGCTTCATGCCACAAGTATTTACCGGGAACCTATATTGTGCCAAGCATAGTTTGGGGTGCCAGTTATCATCAAACTATCCTTGCTCGATCTAGCCCCATTCACCTGGTACCCAAGCTAAGAGTAAAATGAAACAGATCTTTTAGTGAAACGATTAAAGGTAGCAGAAAGCTCTCTAAGAAAAGCAGACAGGGTAATAAGTGATTTTATTTCCCCCTTTAGTCTTTTCTTATCTCTGTTATATTTATAGATGGCAGTTGAGTTTATTGAGGTGATCATTTCACAGTAGTGAAGAGAGTCAAATCATCATGTTGTATGTCTTAGACTCACTATCATGTATGTCAGCAGTTTCCTCAATAAAACGAAGTGGGGCGGAGTGGGGGGTTGCCTTTACAGATGGCATAGATTTATTCATCATTCATCAACCCTTTTGGGGTATCCTCCAAATTTGTCTGAGTGCTTATTTTGTTACATCACGTTTCTCCATTTGACTTACAAGAATAACTTGGAAGGCTTGAATGTCTTGTTGGCAGACCGTGCCTAGGAATTGGAAGACAGAGGTTCTTGGTCCGGCTTTACTTCTTTAAACTGTGTAACTTCAGACAAGTTACTTAATCTCTCTGAGCCTGTTTCCTCAACAAGGCTACACGTTGACAAGCTGTTTTCTCTATCAAATGAAAAAAAACATATGAAAACAATTTCTAACATGATTTCTTTGTGTGTGTGTGTGCGCACGCGGACACATATGTATCACTTAACAGTGCAGAATGGAAATGACATTAATGCCCCCAAATAGGAAGCTTGCCTATATTTTAAAATGCTCAGACTATCAAATATTATATATCTATCAAAAACAGTGATTCAGAAGCCAGGGGGTTAGGCACTTGCCTTATACACAGCCAACTTGACTTCAGTTCCCAGCACCGCAGTCCTGCCAGGAGTAAGCCCTAAGCACAGCTGAGAATGGCCCAAATAAGCTTCAATAACTACAGAATAGCAGTCCAGGGGCTGGAGAGATAATGCAGTGACCCCTGATAAGATGCTTGGCTTGCACACAGCTGACCCAGGTTTGATCCCTGGCATCCCATTTAGCTACCCAAGTCCACCAGGACCGATCCCTGAGTACAGCACTACAAACAAGCCCTGAGTACCACCAGGTATGGTTTATGGACAAGAAAATGTTTAAAGTATAACAGTGATTTTTATCCCTATTTTAAAGAGCAGCCTAATAATTAATTGTGCGGTTAATGATCATGTGCAGAGAGCTCCCACAGACCTTAACAATCCTGTTTTTTGAGCTGGCTAAATGGTTCCATGGTGTAGTCACTTTGTAGAAGTTTCATTGTATTTACTCATCTGAGCACTGCCTTGTGCATGGATGTTTGTTTAAAAACTTAAAATTGGGGGTGGTCTGAGAGATAATATAGGGGTTTTAGACACCTTCCTTGCATGTTCAATCCCTGATATCACAGATGGTATTCCAATTCCTGCCTGGAGTGATTCCTGAGCACAAAGCTCTGAGCACCAGTGACTTTGGGCCTTAAGCTAAATAAATTTAAAATGATGTATTTTTTAAAGTGGGGCAAGATTTGGGAGTGTGTCTCAGCAGTAGAACACTTGCATGTTTAAGAACCTGAGTGTGCTCCCTAGTACCAAACACACACACACACACACACACACACACATACACACACACGCGCGCGCACACATACACAACACACACACTTTCTGTTAATTTTAAATAAAAGACAAGCAGAACTCCAAATAACATAGTAAGCTCACATCCTCATTTTAAGAACCCGTACTTTTTATAGCAGAAAGGTTTTTTATTTTAAAACATAACTTATGTAGAAAATTGCACACATCATGTGTCATAACTATTTACTTAGTTTTACCAAAATGAGCACCCATATGGAGAGATTACCCACCTAAAGAAATATGTTACCAGTTCATCCAAATAGAACCTCGTTTGTCCCTTACAATCATTACCAGTCTCCTCAAAATGTAACCACTATCCTGACTTTTAATGTGTTGATTTGTTTTGCACTCTTTTGAATTTTATGTAAACAGAAGGGAGCTGTGAATATTACCTGATGTATGGCTTCTGTTGCTCCACATTATGTTTGTGAATTTCACCAATATTCAGTAAGTGGCTTTAAAACAGTAATTCCATCTATGATTCTTTTCTTCATCATTTTCCTGTGAAAAGCTATTTTCATATGCAAAGCAAGCATTCATTTATTCCTCATCTGTCTACATTCAGTACTGAAGATTTTACCTGGCATTTCCTTCAAACACTTGCAGCAAATCCAGTGAAAACATGAATAAACTAAAAGGTTTTTGCTGCAAATGATCCATAGTCCAAAGCCTTGTTGTCTACAAGTGTATGAAGTTAAACCCTGCCTTCAGAAGCCGCGATCTTCCATGAGACTAGTATAAGTGAGAGTGATGAGGTTAAATGAATTAGTGTGTCTCCAAGTAGAGGATTGAAGAAAGTTTCCTGTACCCTGAAAAAAAAAAGTTTTTTGAGCACAGTAAGAAATATATCAAACTTAAAGTTTGGTTCTTCCTGAGGACATCTTACTATATATTCCAGGTCACAGTCCTCAGGCCAGGTTAGTCTTCCTAACCCCAGCAGGGTCCTAGTCTCTTCGTTACTTTTGGATCATGACAGCATTTGTCTATGATCATGCTCTCAACTTACAGTTGTGTATTGTGGCACTTTGGCCTGGCCCATTTCGATGCCAGGGTAGCTCACAGCTTGCCCTGGGTCCATTCAGTCTCCTGTCGGGACCCTGCTTTTGGGGTGCTAGGAACTAAGGGCAACTGAGTCGAGAGAGCAGATGCCCAGGAGTAAATATTATTGGAGTCAATCAACTCCCAAGTTACAAAGCATAATATTAACTGTCTTCCTTTGTCCATACAGAAAAGACATTGATTTAAGGTAAACTAAATTCCCTGCAGCAAGGCTGAAAGAAGAAACCCAATCTACATTCATACCTACAAATCTCCTTGGGTAGGACGGGGGTCCTTGGCTGGACTCAGGGCTTATTCCTCATTCTGAGCTCAAGGAACACTACTGACAGGGTGTGGGAGACCATGTGGGGTGCCAGGGGTTGGCTCCACATGCAAGGCAAGTACCTTGCCAGTTTTACTAATTCTCTAACCCCAATTCTCATTTTTCAAATTGGGGAGCATGAGGCAACTTTTTTCCAAGTGCTTTGCATGAGTGATAGCACAGTGGTAGGGCGTTCGCCTTACAAGCGGCCAACATGGCCGACCCGAGTTCGATTCCTCCGCCCCTCTTGGAGAGCCTGGCAAGCTACCGAGAGTATCTCGCCCACATGGCAGAGCCTGGCAAGCCACCCGTGATGTATTCGATATGCCAAACACAGTAACAACAAAGTCTCCAATGGAGACGTTACTGGGCCCACTTGAGCAAATCGACGATCAACGGGAGGGCCTTTACCTTTTTTACCTTTGCATGTGTTAATAGCATGTATTGCTGTCTGACTGAAATCCAGTCATGAACTACTTTGTAAGGGTCTCACAGTGATTCAATTAAAAGTTCAAAAAATTAAAATAAAAAGTAGCATGTATCACATGTATTAATTGTGTGTATTCTAAGGAGACTATGAGGTCAGTACTGCTAGGGCATTGACCCATGAAAACATGGGGTCGGCCTAGACCATGTAATGTAGGTATGAGCAAGTGTGATGGAAATTGACGAGCCTGTGGGGGGAGGAGTCCAGGCTTCTGGTTATACACGGGGTTTATGCCCCGGTCGCTGCCCATGGTGTGACAGCCCTTCTGCTCCTGCAGAACTGGTCCCAGCTGTATAGTGAAGAGCCTGGGTTCCAGTTTGGGCCTGGGGTCTCCAAGGCAGGCACTCCCCTGTCGCTGTCTGCCCTGCCTGGCTTTAGCAGACTGTTAAACCAGAATGCCCCTTTTCTTCTCTCTGGAGATTTTAATACTTACCCATTTGAATTATCAGTACAGAGTTTGGAAAAGAAATTTAAATTTCTTTTAAAGTTACCTGAGGCCAGAGTGACGGTCCAACAGATAGGACAGAAACCTGGGTTCAATCCTCCTGGCACTCCAAAGGGTCCCTGAGTGCCACCAGGAGTGACCCCTGATCACAGATTCAGGAATGAACCCTGAGCACAGCTGGGTGTGGCCCCAAAACCACAAGTGAATAAATAAATAAATGTCAGCTGCTGTGGATTGTTGGATCAAAATCGGTTTTTCTCTAGTATCACTTTCTTTTTCCCTAAAACTATTGTAGCAGTTTTGTGCTGGGGAGGAGGGGTGTGTAGCTCCCGTGTGTTGGGGGGCTGGGCTGGCCAGTGATTTTCAGGAGAGAGGGAAGGAGCATCTTTGCTTACCTGGGAACTTTGGTTTTGTTTTTTTGTTGTTGTTGTCCTTTTTTTTTAGTTTTTATTTTAATTTTCATAAAGTTGTTCACCTTAATAGATTATACTCAGTATTTTGACACCATCCCACCATTACACCTTCCCACCACCATTTTTTTGGGGGGTCACACCCGGCAATGCACAGGGGTTACTCCTGGCTCTGCACTCAGAAATTACTCCTTGCCGTGCTCAGGGGACCATATGGGATGCTGGGAATCGAACCCGGGCCAGCCGGATGCAAGGCAAACGCCCTACCCACTGTGCTATTGCTCCAGCCTGACACCACCATTATTTTGAATTTTCCCGCCACCACTCAAACCTGCTGAAAAGGCATATGCTAGATAATTTATTGTGTATTGCTTGTTATGAATAGCATAGGATGTCACGCGGCCACAAGAGTGGCCATACCTGGCAGCTTTGAAGTCACATTTCAGTTCTCCCTCTTCTTCCCCCCCCCCCCCCCAAAGTCCTGTTTTGCTTCAGAATCCCAGTAATTGGCTGTTGATGAGGCTCCCTGTCTTCACTTGTGAAAGGAAGTGACACCTAATCCACGGGGCTCCCCTGAGGAAGCATGAAGTATGTTCATAGCTGTGGACAGTACCCACATGCCGCTTTTCACTTGACTGGAGGTGGGAATCGGGCCACACCCAGTGGGTCTCCTGGTGGGGCTTGGGGCGGGTGGGGGAGCGAGTGCGGGGGCGTCTACAGTGTTAGGGATCAACTTGGCCACATGCAGACAAGCACGTATCCCCACCTGTCTCTCCAGACCTGAGTGTCACTTTCTTTGTTTTGTTTATTGTTTTGGAGTCACACCCAGCAGTACTCATGGCTTTCTCCTGGCTCTGCACTCAGGAATTACTTCTGGCCGTGCTCCAGGGACCATGGGATGCCGGGGATCAAACCCAGGTCGGCCACGTGCAAGGCAAACACCCTCCCCACTATGCTATCACTCAGGCGCGAGTGTCACTTTGGAACTCAAAAACAGCAATTCCTCCGTTTTATCTAACATCACAAATCCGAACTTCCATCTGCTATTCTGTTTCCTCAGACATAGCCTATTTCCTCTCATGCTGTTCTGCTGATCTTTCGTCTTTTTCATCTTGCATTATTTCAGAGTTTGCCTGACACACAGACGTGCCTCTCTGCCTCTGTGGTCGGACCTGCTTCTGTGCCTCTCCACTCACTGCATCTTAACCTTTCTCGGGGTTTGGTGTTTTGTTCCTTGAACTCTGCTCCAGTTAAACTCACATTGTTGCTTTTCTTTTTATTTCTTTATAAATATAGTTTTTAGTTTGGTTTGGTTTGGGGTCACCCTCGGCAATGCTTAGGGGTTACTCCTGTCTCTGCACTCAGAAATTACTCCTGCCAGTGCTCGGGGGACCATATTGGATGTGGGGATCAAACCCAGGTCGGCCACATGCAAGGCAAACGCCTTGCCTGCTGCTCTGTGGTTCACCCCTGCTTTTCTTTTTTTGTCTTAGGAGTTTTAATTAGTTTTAATTAGGAAATATGAAAGATGATATTGAGATCTCTTTCCTTTTTGAACTGCTGTGGTTTCTTTTCTCTTGCCGGCGGAAGGGGATTAGATGGGACCTGGTTCTGGGGACCACCAGGGGTGCAGCCAGATAGGGACGCCATGTGTCCCCTGAACAATCATGGGGTCTTGAGCAAACCAGACATCCCTCCAGCCCCTTGATTTATCTCCCCAGCCTGCCTGTTGCAGTTGTAATAAATAGAATGAGGGGCTGGAGCAATGGTACAGCGGGTAAGGCAGTTGCCTGGCATGTAGCTGACCCGGGTTTGACCTCTGGCACCCCAGATGGTTCCTTGAATCTCACCAAGAGTGATCCCTGAGAACTGCGAGGTGGCCAAGAAACAAACAAGATAGCATGAGATTCCACCAATTCTTCATATACACTAGATTTTTCTTTTCATCTATTCTGAATTCCTGAGAATGAGTGTACCTTGACACTCCTTATGTATTCCCCACAGACAATCCAGCAAAGTAAAAAAAGTCATGGCTAGCTCTCAGCAAGTACATGTTGCCTGGCTAAGGAAAATAAGTCCCAAAGAAAGCAATTTTGGTCCCACACATGTGAAACCCTTGGTTCCATCTCTGGTTGCTGCCCCCCCCCCCCCGCCCCCGGCCAGTAGAAATTCATTTTTTAATTTAGAGCACTGTATATTTGACAGTGTTCTCATAACAGTGTTTATACTTAATCCACATAGTAGTCACAGAAAATAGGTAGAAAATAGGTAAAACAAAGATTTTATTTACCTCTTTTTGTGGGGCAGGGGGAGGGGGATGGGCTGTTGTTCAGAGCTCCTCCCAGCAGTTCCCAGGGCTTACTCTCTTGCTCTCAGGGGCTGCTCCAGGCAGTGCTGAGGGGACCGTAACCCGGGTTGACCACGTGCAAGGCAAATGCCTTCCTCACCGTACACGGCCCAGCCCATCTTCACCTTTTAAGTAATAAAGCCGAGTTGAAGTTATGACTCAGCTCAGATCACCTGGTGAGAGGACTGTTGACTCTAACCCCACCCCCGCATTGAGTCCATTTCTCCCAGGTTGCCCCTCCCACCCCACTTTCTAATCCGACATGGGTTCTGTCACTCCCCTGATTAGTATTCTCCCCCCTGGATTGTCATATACCCAGGTTCTTCTTGCTCCTGGTCTCGGCTCAGAGATGCCCTCGTGAATGATCCCCTGTGACCCAGGAGACGAGCTCCCCTCCCTCTTCACAATTTCTTTCATTGCCCCGTTTTATCGCCTTTGTGGCACTGACTGTTATCTCAAATCACCATGCTCACTGCTTAGTCATTCTCATAATATCTGTCCTCACCGGACCTGTTGGCCACGTGAGAGCAAGATCTGATGATCCACGAGTATGTGGCACGTGAGAAGCTCTGAGAAGCTTGGTGAGTCAGGTGAGCCAGAGCATCCAAAACCCAGAGACTCCGGAGTCCTGGTCCACTGTGCCTCCCACGCACCCACTGATGCCTTTGCAACCACGCTTCTACCTGTCCCACGACAGGAGCCCCTGTGTTCCAAATAACAACATCAACATGTGTAGGGTTCTCTGTCATCAACGAAGATTTTCATTCAGTTAAAAAACTGAGCTAATTAAAGCAGGGGTGGCATGCTGTAGTCTCCTGTTGTATTCGTATATTTAGAAATTTTCCAACTGAAAAAGACTTTCTGCTTTCTCTGTTGTTAACCACCAAATTAAATTAACTCTGAGCTCTTCACTCGCCCAAAGTCTGGCTTAGTTAGGATTGTTCTGTAACTCTCTGTTGTTCTGCAGAATTTGTTTCATTGCCCTGCTTCCTGGGGCAGTCGGAGAGGGGATCTGCTGGTGTCCTGTACTGCAGCCTAGTAAATTAAAAAACAAAAAAATCCTGACTTCTCTTTTCCCCATCCCCACCATTCTGCGATATGGATATATTTCCTGCTATTTGTAATCCAATTTAGTTTCTTTGTTTTATTTTCTTATTTGAAAAGTTAGGATTGCAGGGTTGGAAAGATACTACAGTGGATAAGGGACTTGCCTTGCATGTGTCAGACCCATGTTCCATCCCTGACATCTTGTAAGGTCCCCAGAGCCCCACCAGGAAGGATCCCAGAGTACAGAGCAGTAGTAAGCCCTGAGCACCTCCAGGTATTGCCAAAAAAAAGAAAAGAAAAGATTGATGTCTTTGGAGATGGTTTAAGAAGCTGGAGTACAGGCTTTGTCTCTCCAAGCCCCGGGTTCAGGTCCTGGTACTGCTTGTTTCCCCAGACACCACACTGGGAGTATCCCCTGAGCACCACCAAGGTACCCAAAATAAACATTAAAAAAATAGGAATGATATTGATGACATGGCTATAAGGCAAAATAATTAAATGCATGCTCTACATAAAACTAAAAACTTGATACTTTACAAGTTATTCTGATAATAGGAGATGAAACACAATGTAAAAGTCCAGTAAAGAACTATTTAAAGCCATTTAGTCCCTGTACAGTTTGTAATTCCAGTGGACTATTATGCAGCAGTAAAATTTAGTGATGGCGTTCTCTATCAAAGAAGAAAACAGGTCACCTGCAGATGTCTCCATAACATCTCCTGCCTGGCAGCATGATCCTGGGATCTTACTCCATGTCAGCAAGTGCCATACTTGGTGATAAACAAGTGTGTAAGAATCTGTGACCACCACAGTCAAGTGTGCAGCTCTCAGGCATAGCTGCAACAAATAGAAAAGAAACCGCAGGGAAAGAAGAGTAAGTAAGAATGTGGGACTGGAGCGATAGTCCAGCGGGTAGGGCATTTGCCTTGCATGTGACTGACCCAGGTTCAGTCCTTGGCATCCCCAAGCACCGTCAGGAGTAATTCCTGAGTGCAGAGCCAGGAGTGACCCGTAGGTATCATCTAGAATGTGTCTTGAGGGTCCAGGGAGATGGCTCAAAGAACTGGAGCTCTAGTGTTGCGTGTGGGAGCCCCAGGTTCAATCCCCAGCATTGCCGGTTCTCCCAAAGCACCTCCAGGAGCACTGGAAAGATTCCAAGCACTGCTGGGTGTGGTGGGGGAAGGGGTAGAAATGATAGTTTTTGCTTCTATATGCATAGAAAATTTTCTGAAAGGATATGTAGGTAAGCAGTAACAGTGGTGATCAAATTGGAAAATAGGAGGATAGAAAAAGATCAGATGAGAATAAGGTGAGGTTGAGAGTCTTCGTAGCATTTCCTTTCCATACTTGTATGTATGTTCACATATGTGCACAAACCGGCAAGTAATATGGCATCCTGGGGTGGATTTACACTGGATGGATAAAGCTGCTGTAAAGACATTAGAGGGGCTGGAGAGACCGCACAGTGGGGAGGGCATTGGCCTCACATGCGTCTGGCCCTGGTTTGATCTCCAGTACCTTATAAGATACCCCGAGCCTGCCAAAAGTGATCCCTGAGTGTAATGGCTTTTTAAAACATCTTCGCTTTATCTATGGAATAGTATCTATCCATATTCATTGTTGTGAGGCATAGATACAGTTCTTAGTTAATGGACTGGAGGCTAGGGATCATAAGATTTCATACAGTTTACCATTGAGTGTCTAGATGGGTTTTGTTGTTGTTGAGTTTTTTGTTTTGTTATTTGGAGGGGAAGGGGAGATTGGGTCACATCCTACTGTGCTTAGAGACTTACTCCAGGCTCTGTGCTCAGGGATCACTCCTGGCGGGGCTGAGGGATCACATGGGTTGCCGGGGATCTAACCCAGGTCAGCTCTGTGTGAGACAAGAGCTGTGTACCTCCTGCACTATCTTCCCGGCCCCTGTTTTGTTGTTTTTCCTTTTAGTTCAGCATCGTGGTATTTGTTGTGAGCCATCATACTGAATTGCCTTACTGCTCTAGGTGGGGCTGAAACTTGAAATTCTAGGCAGACCAGTTGAGTGATTTGGTAGTAAAGTCAGTGTCGTAGTAAAGTGAAGAGAATTGTTGGTTTATTAAACTGTCCAGAGGATGTTTCCATTTTATTACTTAGTATGCTAAATTTCATTGTTCTGCATGAAGGTACCCTGCGGATATTATCTAATGATACCACACAAATCTCCCAGCTCAGTGCTCCCCTGTCCCTTCACTCCTTGCCTTCCCTTTGTTGTAGACGTGGCACATCCTCGTTTTTTTCCAAGCACTGTGGGTTTTGCACTCGGGAGGGCCTGGTGACAGTGCCACAGACACTCACAGCCTGTGGGCAGAGCCCGGGAGTGTGTGTAGGGCAGGTGCTCTGCCACTGAGCCATAGCCAGGGCCCAGTGCGGGCCTCCCCTCTGCTCCGGGAAACTTAGGGTTTTCATTCTGGCTTTTCAGAGCATTAGGGAATAACTGAAACTAATTACCTCTGGCTATCTTAAATTCCTAAGAAGTTGGCCAAAACTAAAAATTTCACTGTTCTGCAACAAAGGCAAAAGCTGTTTTTGCTACTAGTTTTCAGAGCTATGTGAGGCCCATTTCACAACTTGAAAAGCAAGTCCTCCGTGAGACTAATGTGACTCTCAGGGGTCTCGTTGCCTGAATATCTGTCCCTCTCGGTGTGTCTTCAGACTTAGTGAGCTGCTTCTTACGTTCAGTAAGTTGTGGAGAATGGCTGTGGAATGGTTCTGTTGATGAATGCTATTTAGTTGGTGGGGGAAGATTATTAACAGCTTAGATAATCACAGTTTTAAAAGTCAAAAATAAATGCCAAAATTATCACTGAACTTAAATCACATTGAACAGGAGACCGGAGAGCAGTACATGGGGTAGGGCACTTGCCTTGCTTGCAACTGACCCAGGTTCAATCTTCGGCATCCCATATTGTCCCCCAACCCCTCCAGGATAGTTCCTGAGTGCAGAGCCAGAGTAATCCCTGAATATGCCAAGTGTGGCCCAAAAGCCAAAAAATAGCATTGGGCATTGTTAAATCCTCTTTCCCTACCCAAAAGAAGAGAGAGAGAACAAGGGGGATGCCCTGCCACAGCGACAGGGTGGGACGGGGGGGGGGGATGGGGAGTGGGAGGAATGCTAGGACCCGTGGTGGGGGAGGATGGGCACTGGTGGAGGGATGGGTACTTGATCATTGTATAACTGAAACCCAAGCACAAAAATTTATAAGTCTATAACTGTAAAAAAAAAAAAAATTAAAAAAATAAAGTAAGCCTCTTGTGAATAGCACAGAGGTAATACTTTAATTTAAAAAAAAAAATCCTCTTTCCCTAAATTGGAAGACATTTCTAGATCTTCCAAAATTTCAGCCATTATTTTGGAAGTCATTTTTATTGTGTAGCTTTCTAAATAAGGATGGTAAGAGTATCTGGGCTTTATCTGTGCTGATTTATGGTAGCTTCATTAGATCCTTGATATTCTTGTATACTCATTTTTACTGAGAAGTAAAAAAAAAAAAACACGAAAATAATTCTACGTTATGCTTCAGGAAATTGAACCTCATACAACACCTAAGAATAAAGCATCTCTGATTTATATATAAAAGGGGGAAAAAAAGATGTAGTAAGACCACATTTGTTTATAATTTTCAGTGATTTTAAGCCAAGAAGAAATTTGTAAGAAATTTCAAAACAGTCTCTTTCATGGTGAATTAGGTTTTATTCAGAAATAAAGATTTATGTAACCAAAATAACTTTTTCAAACAAAGAAATCAAGAATTATATGCAATTATGACTTTCCATTTATATGTAATTATTTTCAAATCCCAGTAATTCTTATATTACCTAAAATGTTTTATAGACATGCAGCATCATTACATAATATAACCCTATTATAAATGGTAATGGTGTCATTAACTTAGCTCATTTTACTTATTTAGTGCCTGTTTGTTCTTAGTTTATAGTTGTTAATTCCCTTTATAGTACGACTTGTACTTGGAAGTAATAAAACCAGATTTCTTTATAAATATTTATGATATAGATGTTTTCCTAAATCAAACTACAGCCCGTTCCTAATTATTTCTAGTAAACTCTGTTTACACCTTCTCCTCCCCCCCCCCCCCCCCATGTAAAACTGCTTTTTCCAACTGTACTGGCATCTTCATCTAGAAAATTTTATCCTGGCTTGGTAACTTAACTTCCAGTTTCCAAACTCTTCTAAGGCTGGAGCAATCGGACAGCTGGTGGGGCATTTGCCTTGCACAGAACTGGCCCTTGTTTGATCCCCAGCACCCCATATGCTCCTCCAAGCCACTCCAGGAGAGGGAGGGAGGGAGGGTGGGCTTGTTAGTTGCATGTTACATGCCTGGTTACAGACTGTGCACATTTAGGTTTGAAATATGGAGTTTCCCTAACGGCTGTCTGATATGGTTTAAAAAGATCACTGGATTCCTTCGTCCTTTTGGAATATTAGCCTCTCCTGGAGGATCTTCTCGTTGTTGTGTTGGTACTTACTTTGTATGGAGAGAATCCATGAAGAGCAGGTAGTGTATGTAGCACAAGACAGAAAACACATGCTCCTTGTCACTCACTTGGAGTTGACCCAAAGGTTCTCAAGATACCCTTTCCTCGCCTCCTGATCTTCGTGAGGTTGAAGTTTGCTGTCTTTGGCTACATCTTGTTCCCATCAAGGACAAGAAATTTTGATGCCAGTAGTTCTAGCTGCCAATGGAAAGTCAAATCCAGTCTCTTCCTAGATGTCCTCTAAGATTTTATCGCTACCATGTGCCAAACTTAAAGGACTGTAGTTTACACTGAAGTCAACCACCAACCCTGGTCGACACTACAAGAGCCCACTGCTTTGCCCATTTGACTCGCCATATGCCTCAGCAGGAATTTTCCCTTTGCTAGTTGATACTTAAAAGAAACTAGCGATTGATGGGTACTCGATCATTGTATAACTGAAACCCAAGCACAGAAATTTGTAAACCTACAACTGTAACTCATGGTGTTTCGCTAACAAAAATTTTAAAAAATAAAAAAAATTTTAAAAAAAGAAACTAGTGACTCATTCTTAAGAAAAATAGTAATGATCATGATTCATTTGTAAAAAATTTGATCTCTAAAGTCAGTAATCTTTAATATTTGCATGAGGCATTATAACAGAATAGTAGCTATAGTTTATTGAGGGGAAGCCATCCCAGAGATATTTAAGGCTCAGCAGTTCATTGTATGACTGAAACGTAAGCATGAAAGTTTGTAAGTCTGTAACTGTACCTCTCTAATAAAATTTTTTTAAAAAATGGCTCAGCAGTGCTCTACCTGGCTTTGTTTTTAATGTTGTTTTTCTTTTGCCCTTTGGAGTGGTTTGGTTTGGTTTGGTTTTGGGGACACAACTGGCAATGCTCAGGGGTTACTCCTGGTGGTGCACAGCTGACCATATGAGATACTGGGGATCGAACCTGGGTCAGCTGCACACAAAGCAAGTGCCCTGCCCACTGTACTCTCTCTCCAGTCCCAATATTTTTAACTATATACTTCATTATCTATATCTAAGATTTCACTGTCAGGAATGTGCCCAGTCTCGAAGCTTTATCAGAGACTCAAGGTCTAATCCATACAGCTACTCCCATGAGTTGATAATTTTTCTTCAACATTCATCAAAAAAAATACAACTGCCTTTTACAATTATTCCCCCAAAATGTGAACTACCAAGATATAATTTTGGTATGGGAGGCAGGAGGGTCTCTACATGGCCCTGTGCTCAGGGATCACTCCTGACAAGACTCCGGGGACCATATAGGATGCCAGGGATTGAACGTGGGTCAGCCATGTGCAAGGCAAGGGCCCTGCCTCCTGTACTATCTCCCCAGCCTATATAAAACACACCTGTCTGTGAATGTTACCCAAAAGACAAATAACCTCACACCTTGGTCCCCAGGCAATTGTGTGAAGAACATTGAGCTCAGGGTCTGTCTCTCTCTGCGTGATGGATGATGGAGGAGCCTCACACTCTGTTGGTTACATTCACGTATGGAGTGTTTCGAAGAGAATTCAGTCTGACCCTTTCGTTCTAATTACAGAAAGTGAAGTCACCACTTTTGCGGTCTTGGAGCAGGACCAGAAAGAAATCGTTGATACCAATGGCGCTGGAGATGCGTTTGTTGGAGGTACAGTCATTTATTTCCTACTTACTTAATAAGTTAAACATTTCCTTTAACCTGTGTCTCTTACCACGTAGCCAAGATTTATGAATTTAATAACTTTTAATTTCTTCTTTTATATAATTAACTTCTAATGTTCTTTGCACACGCCACCATCATTGTGAATATTATGTGGGTATTTCACTACAAGGAAAATATGTATTTTGGCGTAAAGATAATTTGCTATTATGCTACACCCGAGTCATTTTCACAAGATTAATTGTGTCTGTCAGAATGTTGCATAAACACGCTGCATCAAGTACAGTATGCAGCGTGTTCATAGACCTTCAGGCTTAAATGTTAATACATTGTTGTGCCGCAAAACCAGTTGTGGTGAATACTAAATAGGATGCTAATGTCTACAAATCACATCTTTGGATTATAGTCTTTGCTTTCCAGACACCTGTTTCTAACCCAAGAGGTGTTGTTCTGGGAAGGGTCAAACTGTCATCTGGCCCAGGTTTGTCAGAACCGTTTATCAGAACCAAATTATGTTTGGAATGAGTGCTCCAAACTAAAGTCGAAGCAGTCGGAAGACTCTTCACTCGATGACTTTGTCTGGCCTAGAGTCTAGATTGGCACCGGAAAGACAGTACAAGAGTTAGTGTGTGCGGGGCTGGAGCAATAGCACAGCAGGTAGGGCGTTTGCCTTGCACGCGGCCAACCCGGGTTCAATTCCCAGCATCCCATATGGTCCCCTGAGCACCGCCAGGGGTAATTTCTGAGTGCAGAGCCAGCCAGGAGTAACCCCTGTACATCGCCAGGTGTGACTCCCCCCCCAAAAAAAAGAGTTAGTGTGTGCAGCCAACCCCCAACCACACGGTCCCTGAGCACAGTCTAGAGTGTCTCACGGCCCTCACCCACAGATTTCGAAGTGGTTTTTAAACTCAGTTCATAAGGTCTTTCAGCAAGTCTGCACACGTGTAGTAAAGCAAGGCTCTGGTGCCAAGAGATCTTCAACTCCCCGAATGGTCACCAGGAAGTGACCCTCTGAGTCTCATGTTTCTCAGTCCCTGACTCGAAAGGCAAACGGAGGGCCAAGGGCACGAATTCAGTGAACTGGAGCACGTGCTCTACCTCAACCGCCCTCCTGCCACTTCACGGTTCCCCAAACACCCTCGGGTGTGGCCAGAAACAATGACAGAACCACAGTTGGGATCATAGAAAACTTGAATTTTGTGAGCGAGGAAGCCAGAGAGATAGTACAGCAGGTAAGGTGCTTACTTTACATGTCACTGATCGAGGATGCATCCTTGTCATCCCATATGGTCCCTAAGCATTTCAGGAGTGATCCCTAAGCACAGAGCCGTGAGCAAACGAACCTTGAGCAATGCCAGGCATAACCCTCCCCCCCCCCAAAAAATAGTTTGTGTCATAACTGTAATTAAACATTATTTGGAATATTTTTTATTTTAATGGTCTTTGTCACCAACATAAATTTTTCATCTTTGCTTCTTTGAAACTATCCACTCCTAGTCTCAAGCAAACGGTTAACTACTCCATTGGAAGCCTGCCCCATGCCCTATACTTTGGACAGACTTCGGACTGAGTATATAACTTTGTTTTTTAGGTCATGCTTGCATCTTTCTTTTCTTTACTTTGGAAGCCTTAATCATTAATTTTTTTTTCTTTTTGGGCCACACCCAGCGATGCACAGGGGTTACTCCTGGTTCATGCACTCAGGAATTACTCCTGACAGTGCTCGAAGGAGCATATGGGATGCTGGGAATCGAACCCGGGTCGGGCCACGTGCAAGGCAAATGCCCTACCCGCTGTGCTATCACTCCAGCCCCCTTAATTATTAATTAGATTTATTTTGCAACTCAATTTCTTTTCCTTTCTGCTTCAGCATCCCTGTGCGTGGTCTGGGTCCAGGGAGGCAGCTGACAGGGCTGACGTGAATGCATGAGCCCCCGGCTCCATCCTTACCATCATGTGATCACCAGCTTTCCTGGCTGGCCTGGTGTCCCCAAGCTCCAGACTGTTGGGCCCACATCCCCAAGCACTGCTCCACAAGAATAGTATCTAAAGTTATGCCAAATTCTTTAATACCTTATTTCTTTGTTAGAACTTTCTTTATTTTAGGAAACTTAGCAGAGAAACTTTAACATGTACTCTGCACGTGATTATGGAAATACAAACATACCTCATTTTATTATACTTTGCTGTATTTCTCTTAACATATATTGTGTTTTTGTTGTTTTCAAGACCATCCACCAACAAAAAGATTATAATTTGCTGAAGGGACATGATAAAGAGTAGCTTTTTGATTTTGGGGTCACACCCAGCGGTGTTCAGGGCTTACTCCTGGCTCCCAGCTCAGGGATCACTCAGGGGACCATATGGGGTGCCACCATATGGGGTGCCAGGGATCAAACCCGGTTACCACATATAAGCAAGTGCCCTACCTGCTCTGTTGTCTCTCAGGCTGGAAGGCTGGCAATGAAATCTGAGGGGAAGGGAGTATACATCTGACCGTATTCAGGGGTTACTCCTGACTCTGCACTCAAGAATTACACCTGATGGTGCTCAGGGGACTATATGGGATACCAAGGATTGAACCTGCGTCAGCCACATGCATGGCAAGTGCGTGTCCACCAGAGTATCTCTTCTGCCCCTCGATAATGTATATTAAATTAAAGAACATGCTTTGTTGTTGTTTTAATGCTGGTGCATACTTAATAAGCGGTAGTATAATGTAAGTCTAATTCTATATACTGGAAAACTAGAAAAGTTCATGTAACTCACAGTATTGTGATATTCACTTATTTATAATAGATGAGTTGGAGCGATAGCACAGTGGGTAGGGCGTTCGCCTTACAAGCGGCCAACATGGCCGACCCGAGTTCGATTCCTCCGCCCCTCTCGGAGAGCCGGCAAGCTACCGAGAGTATTCGATATGCCAGACACAGTAACAACAAAGTCTCCAATGGAGACGTTACTGGGCCCGCTCGAGCAAATCGACGATCAACGGGAGGGCCTTTACCTTTACCTTTATAATAGATCACTTAATCACTTAACTTCCCGTTAGTCGTCGATTTGCTCGAGCGGGCGCCAGTAACGTCTCCATTTGTCCCTGTCGCGTGCTAGTGTAGCCCAATGGCATCTCTTCGCTCCGGGAACATGGAGGGCCTCAAACCGATCGTTCATGATCTTGACAAAGAAGTCTGACTATCTGGTAGGTGGGCGGCCACGCGGTCTCTTGACATCCCGTGGAATCCAATCAGTAACAGCTCTAGTCCAACGGTCGTCTTTAAATCTCATTACGTGACCAGTCCATCTGATTTTCGACACCTTAGCATATGAGACAGCGTCCCTGATCCTTGATCGTCGACGGATGTCAGAACTCCGGATTCGTTCTCTCATTTGAGTGAAACGTGATATTCCAAGCATAGCTCTTTCTATTCTTCTCATTATGATGAAAGAGAAATCGAGAAGTTCTACATGGAGCTAGAGAAGTTCTATAAAGAAGACCACACCTTCTACAAGATCATTGTGGGTGATTTTAATGCCAAGATAGGACCGAGAAGATCAGCTGAAGAACTTCACATCGGGACCCATGGCCTAGAATGGAACGAACAGGGTGAGAGACTGTCTGAGTTCATCATGTCGACCAAGACCATTCATGGTAACTCACAGTTCCAGAAGGCAGAATCTAAACGATGGACATGGGAGTCTCCCGGTGGACGATTCCACAACGAAATAGACCACATCATATTCAATCGACGGTTTTGCCTGACTGATGTCGCTGTTGTCCCAAAATTTCGAACGGGATCGGACCACCGTCTCCTTCGTGCAAAATTCTACTTCACAGAGCGGGGAGAAAGGGCTGCAAAGTTCAAAAAGAGAACTCCCAGAATGACCACCAACTGGAAACTCTTTGGTACTATTGCGGCAACATGGGAAGATGCCATTGTTGACAACATTGACGAGGAATACGATTGACTGGTTCAGCACCTCCATGAATGTGCGAGGAACGCCAAGAGAGAGATAGCCACAAAAAGTCGCCTATCTTCGAAAACTCTTGAGCTAATTCGCCAGCGTGGTTTGGCGCATGCCTCAGGCAACCGCAAGCTAACGTCCAAGCTTGCAAAGCAGTGCAGAGATGCGATCAAGGAAGACCTCAAAGAGAGAAGAGCAGAAGTACTGGTAGATGCGGCAGAAGCCGGGAAAAGTATTCGTAACGCCCGCCTGTCCTTCGCCAACTATAAGACCAAGATGACTGCCCTCCGACGTCCTGATGGATCCATCACATCCTCCAGAATGGCAATGGAGAAGATTATCCATGACTTCTACTCAAATCTCTTCGATAGCCATATCCACTTGCCGACATACCAAATTCCACAGGATGGGTATGTCGTTCCTAACGTTCTCCCTTCCGAAATCCGACACGCCATTTCGTTGGTAAAGAAGCAAACAGCACCCGGCCCAGACAAGGTCAGACCTGAACACCTGAAGAACCTGCCGTCAGTACTCATCAATACACTGGCTCGGCTCTTCACTCGCTACCTGTCTGAATGCAAGGTTCCGTCCCAATGGAAAACCAGCAGGACCGTACTACTGTTCAAGAAGGGAGACATCCATGACATTGGCAACTATCGCCCGATCTGCCTATTGTCTGTCATCTACAAGCTGTTCACTCGAGTCATCCTGAATAGGATTGGCAGAACACTAGATGAAGGACAACCATGCGAGCAAGCCGGGTTCCGCAAAGGATTCAGCACCATCGACCATATCCACACGGTAACCAAGCTCATTGAGGTTTCTCAGGAGTTCAAGATGCCGCTCTGCTTAACGTTCATTGATTTAAAGAAGGCCTTTGATTCTGTTGAGACGGAAGCGGTCATTGAAGCCCTAGCCAATCAGGGCATTCAAGCCCAATACATCAGGATCCTCCGTGAGCTGTATTGCGGATTCACTACCAGGATCTCACCATTCTACAAAGAAGTGATCATTGATGTCAAGAGAGGGGTGCGGCAGGGTGATACCATTTCACCAAAACTCTTCAGTGCCACCCTCGAGAACATCATGCGACGACTGGAATGGGAAGGAATGGGAGTGAAGATAGATGGTCGGCAACTACACCACCTCCGCTTTGCTGATGACATTGTTTTAATAACACCAAACATCAGCCAAGCGGCACAAATGCTGGCCGACTTTGACCGTGAGTGTGGAAAGGTAGGACTACAGCTGAATCTTACGAAGACAATGTTTATGAGAAACAGCCTTGTTCCTGACGCCCCATTCGCTCTCAATGGAACGACCATCTCCGAATGCAACAGCTATGTGTACCTAGGTCGAGAGGTCAACATGACAAATGACCTGGCACCCGAGCTGCACAGGAGGAAGAGAGCGGCTTGGAACGCCTTCAAGAACGTCGAAGAAATAGCTAAGAGGACGAAGAACCTCCGGCTCCAGGCACATCTCTTTATAATAGATGAGAACTGAAATTGCAATCAGTATTCCAGAGATTTACCTATACTTTAAAAAAAAATGTTTATCGCTTTTGGTTTCTGTTTGGGGGGCCTTCCACTCTGCTATTACGCAGGGAAAACTACTGATGGGAGAGGACTGAGGGAACTGTGAGGAACTGTTGGGAACTATTGGGAACTGCAAGGAATTGTTCCCTACTGAGGGAACTGTGAGGTACCAGGAGTCAGCCTGGGCCTGCTGCGCCAGATGAGCCTTCTTCCACTAGGCTCCATGCTAGCCCACTCTGAAATAGAGCTGGGCAGTGGAGCACTTGGCTTTCGTGTATGAGGTCCCAAATTAAATCTCCAATATGGCGGCAACAACAACAAAAAAATTTTTTGCGGGGCTGGAGCGATCGCACAGCAGGTAGGGCATTTGCCTTGCACGCAGCCAGTATGGCCGACGCAAGTTCGATTCCTCTGCCCCTCTCGGAGAGCCCGGCAAGCTACCGGGAGTATCTCGCCCACACAGCAGAGCCTGTGATGTATTTGATATGCCAAACACAGTAACAACAAGTCTCATGATGGAGACGTTACTGGGTCCGCTCAAGCAAATCGATGAACCACGGGAGAACAGTGACAGGGAATGTAGGAGTATTACTATTTCTTCAGCTAATGATTAGGCTGATTGAATTGGACATGAACTCCACCTTACATTTTTTTCCTTTTTTATAAATTTATTTATTGAAACACTGTGAGAGCAGTTACAAAGCTTTCGGTTTTAAGTCTCGGTCATACAATGATGAAACACCCGTCCCCTCACCAGTGCCTGTTTTCCACCACCAAAAATCCCCGTATATACCGCATCCCACACCCTCCTCCTAACTGTTGGGGCAGATGATTTCCACATTACTCTCTCTCTACTTTGATTACATTCAAATTCCCAAATAATAATGGTGGGTCTGATGTCGAAAAAAAACTTTTTTAAAGCATCTAATCACTTAGTCCTTGCCTTGAATGCAGCTGACTCTTTTAATCGCCATGTTAGTTCCTCCGAGAGCCACTAGGGGTCACTCCTGAGCACGGATTCAGGAATAGCTCCTGAGGACCACAAGGTCTGATCCCAAAAGCAAAGACTAAAAATTAAGATCTCTAGTATTTTGTTTGTTTGTGGGCCTCACCTGGCAGTACTCGGGATTTATTCCTGACAGTGCTCAGGAGTCACCTGGGCAGTGCTCAGGGTACTCTACATGGTGCTGGGGTTTGAACCAGAGGTCTAATGGGGTGCCCAAAATACATGACTGGATAAAGAAACAGTGGTACATCTACGCAATGGAATACTATGCAGCAACCAAGAAAAATTAACTTATGAAATTTTCTTGTAAATGGATGGATGGACATGGATATATCATGAGTGAAGTGAAATAAGTCAGAGGGAAAGAGACAGACATAGACTGATGGCACTTATTTGCAGAATATTTAAAAAACATAGTATGAAACTAATACCCAAGGACAGTGGAAATGAGAGTGAGGAGGACTGGACCATGGTTGGAAGCTAGCCACAAGTTGGGGGTGGGGGGGGCAGGGGGAATGCAGTTAGGACAGAGAAGGGATCACTGTGACGTGATAATTTGAAATGCTCACTCTGAACAAGAACTTAGGACAGAAAGGAGGTGAAGGGATATACATGGTAACTCTTCAGTGCCTGTGTTGCAAACCCTAATACTCAAAAGGAGAGAGAAGTGCCAGCTCTAGATGCCGACTTTGGTGGGGAGGCAGAAAGGCAGGCGGGGAACTGGGGTGCTGGTGTTGGGAAATGGACACTGACGAAAGCACAGGTGTGGGAACAATGTATGAACAAACCAAATCACGCACAGCTGTGTGACTGAGTATCTCACAGTGACTGAATTAAAAAAAAAAACACACACCTGGGTGGGCCATGTACAAGGCAAACGCCTTACCCCCAGTACCATCACTCCTACCCTGGAAATGCGTTTGAGCTTACTGATTAAAGCTCCTCGCCCCCATTCCTACCTGAGGGAAGGCCCGTGTGCTGGGACTAGAGCTCCTTGGACTGTGGGAGCAGGACCCGCCTTCACTCTTCCCGTGTGGGCTTTTGCTGTGTTTCGGGCTTGGTTAGCGTCTCTTCTTTCTGACCAACATCATCTGTCTTTAGCAGTTCCACCTCTCTCTCCTGTCCCTTTCACAGTTTGCTGGCTTCAGAGGTAACAATTTCCTCCTCTCTTGTGACTGCATAACTCTCTTCCTGTCCCAATTCCAAGTTATTGGATAAAGCGCAGCTTCATCTGCCATGTGCTAATAATCGTTCATCCCAATCCGGAGTGCCAGGTGTTCTTTTATTATTCTTGAAGAACAGTTTCTTTGATTGAGATTCTGTGGTTTACAATACTATCAAGAATGATTTTTCATGCACATAATTTCAATACCCCATGTGCAGCTTCTTGAAAGAAAAAAAAAATAATAGCATAACTGCATTGTAGACTTTTTTTTTTTTTTTTGTTTTGGGGCCACACCCAGTAATGCTCAGGGGTTACTTCTGGCTCTGCACTCAGGAATTACTCCTGGAGGTGCTTGGGGAACCATATGGGGTGTCAGGGATCGAACCTGTGTCAGCCGCATGCAAGACAAATGCCCTCCCCACTGCCCTATCGCTCTGGCCTCCCATGTCATAGATTTTTGTGTCTGATTTTTAAATGAGTTCCTCCAATATTCCTGAGTGAAATTCCTTGTTCCGTTTCCGGGGCTCAGTGACAGCGACAGATCTCCCTGCTCCTGCAAGCATGTCTCCTTGTGATGTTTCAGATCTGAGCGTTGCCCGTTCTTGCCACTCGTCTTGTCATAATGAACTTACTCTCCTCACCTTCCCCTCAAATGCCCAAGGGCTGCGATTGTAGCCGTGGAAATGGAGACAATTCTATAATCTCTAAGTATGATTTCCTGATTTCCCAGGTCAGGCGAAAATTTCTCCCCCTTGTCCTGCTGTGCTTTGTCACAGCGGTGTGCCTTTTCACTGGACTCCTCTTTATCACTGCCATAGTAACAAATGGAAGCATCGAGAACCTTTTGTGACAAGCACTGTCATTGTTCCCGGGGAAATCTCTTCCCCTGTGTCCTCCCGGAAATGAAATGGAGAAGGGAAAAAATCATAACAAATAGCCGTGCAAGGGGGCCTGATCAATATGATCCCCGTGGCTGTCGATACGGGCCTGTGTTAATTTGAGATGATTGAGCTGTGTGTTGCTGCAGCTGTGGGACTGGGGACGAGGTTGGCGCGTGTTTGGACAAACGGTGAGTGAACCTCCGAGAAGCTGAAGGAAGCAGCTCTCGGATAAAGGAGGGGTCTTTACCCAAAGACTAACATTCTTTTTTTTTTTTTTTTTTTTTTTTGCTTTTTGGGTCACACCCAGCAATGCACAGAGGTTACTCCTGGCTTGTGCACTCAGGAATTACTCCTGGCGGTGCTCAGGGGACCATATGGGATGCTGGGAATAGAACCCGGGTTGGCCGCGTGCAAGGCAAATGCCCTACCCGCTGTGCTATCACTCCAGCCCCAAGACTAACATTCTTAAAATCAAAAAAGTCTTAACTGCGCTTAAGCATAGAATGAATTGTTGTGAATGACAAGAATTACTGCCTTTATATGATTTTTTTAAAAAATTTTTTGCATTGTTAGGGATCGAACCCAACGCTTCACATGCTCCAGACACATTCTCCAGCTGTACCACTCCCTGGCCCTCCACCTGCTTTTTTTCTTTCCAATTTTCATGACTACCAAAGCGAGGAAAATGAATCCCCAAAAGATAACTGTCACTGTCTTCCCGTTGTTCATCTTGTTCATCAATTTGCTCGAGCGGGCCCAGTAATATCTCCATCGTGAGACTTGTTGTTACTATGTTTGGCATATTGAATACGTCACGGGTAGCTTGCCACGCTTTGCTGTGCGGGCGAGATACTCTCAGTAGCTTGCTGGGCTCTCCAAGAGGGGCAGAGGAATAGAACCCGGCTCAGGCAGGCCGGCTGCATGCAAGGCAAACGCTGTACCACTGTGCTATCCTCCAGCCCAAAAGATATTACCTACAAAATGCAAGTGACTTGACAGCCATGCCACAGTTATGGCTTGCTAAGAGAAAGGAGCATTAATTTCATACTCCTAATTTGTGTTCAGAAAAGAAACTGGGTTTTTTGTTTGTTTGTTTGTTTGTTTGTTTGTTTGAATAAAAGAAGTTTCTCCAACAAGAAGTATGCTGCTTCCTCCGCATGGAGCCCCTGTCTAGACTCCGAGAGGTGCAAAGATGTGACAAATGACACTTGTTTTTAGACCCACCTTCTTTGTTCCCAGACATCTGTGGCTTACTCTCCTGTTCGTTTTCTTTGCTGCCTCAGCATGCTGTGCCCTGAAGTGGTACAGCAGGTGTAGGATTCTCATGATTTCTTTTCCTTTCTTTTCTTTTTTCTTTTTTGTTTTTCCTGTACCGCTCCTCCTTTGCGCTCTCCAACTCAAAAGACACAGTTCTTTTGGTGTAAGACTATCTCATTTCTATACTTATTCACTCAACCGACCTCAGTCACCGTAAAGGATTCACTCGGTGTTGGCAACACTAACCGCTGTCCCGCTAAAAGCAGTGGCAGTGCCTTTCCTGGCATTCTGCTCTACAAGGTGACTTGAGTGTAAGCAGCAGTTTCCCTCCAAACTCTCTAGGACTGTGAGCAGTAGAGCTGTTCATTATGAGTAGCAGAGTCTACCCCGGCAGCAACTCAGGGCAGTGCCGGGCGGGAACCTGCAGCCACAGCGCGCGCACATCGTGGTCACTGACATTTCAACAATGCTTCCAGACATGGTGCTGCTTCGGTGTCTGTGTCCAAGGAGCTCGGTAAGTGGAAGTTGGACAAGGAGCAAATTTCAAGAACCTTGCCTAAGATGATTTTGTCCCCAAGAACAAAAAAGAGCGAGTGTAATCCATTGGTTCACATGGATTTAAGAGTGACTTTCGGACTAACTCTAGACTTTCTCCAGAGCATGGATGCTCCCACAGAGATCCAGCGCCTTGGATGGCGCCATCTAGAGCCATTACAGATAGATCATGGAATTCAAAAGGCTTGGAAAGACAGTGCCAGCCTGAGCCTTGCAGGCTCACAGATCCTGGAGCTCAAATATGAGTGTCAGGTTCCTGTATTTTTTTTTTAATGTAGGAGTACTGCTATTTATTCAGCCACTGATTAGCCGATTGAATTGGGCATGAACTCCACCTTACTTTTTTTTAATTTTTTATAATGTTATTTAATCAATAAATAAATAAATAATAGCACAGAGGGTAGGGCGTTCGCCTTACAAGCGGCCAACATGGCCGACCCGAGTTCGATTCCTCTGCCCCTCTCGGAGAGCCCGGCAAGCTACCGAGAGTATTCGATATGCCAAACTCAGTAACAACAAAGTCTCCAATGGAGACGTTACTGGGCCCGCTCGAGCAAATCGACGATCAACGGGAGGGCCTTTACCTTTACCTTTACCTTTACCTTTACCTTTACCTTTACCTATAATGTTATTTATTGAATCACTGTGAGAGCAGTTACAAAGCCTTCGGATTTAAGTCTTGGTCATACAATGAAACACCCGTACTTCACCAGTGCCCATTCTCCACCACCAAAAACCGTAGTATACCCCCATCCCACACCCTCCCCCTATCTGTGGGGCAGATAATTTCCACATTACTCTCTCTCTACTTTGATTACATTCAATATTTTAGCACCAGACCCACCATTATTATTTGAGATTTTACCCCAACACGCGAGTTTGAAATTCCAAAATTTTAACACTTAAATCTGGAGGTATTTCTGCCAAAACCTGCTGTGTTCCGAGATTTGTTCCTGAGTCTCTGGGATTATGGCCATTAAGCAGCTTGATCAGGAGCCAGAAAGACCATTCATGGGCGGCGACTCAGGGTCTCATTGGGATGGGGAAGAAAGGCCCCGTGTGTCTCGTTACTGAGGGCCCAGACCTGACTGTCCAATGGCCTTTGGAGGATGGCAGCCGTGGAGCCACCTAGGGGAGCAGGTGGGAGGACAGCTTTCCCCCCTGGGGTGGCCCGACAACAGTAACCTACTGTGGGTCCAGGCACATTTCTGCCAAAAGCCACTGGGTCCTGAGATTTGTTTTTGAGTCTCTGGGATCATGCCCGTTAAGCAGGTTCCTGTATTTGAAGCTCACTGAGAAATGTTTATGTTGAAAAAATGGTGTTGATAAGGCTGGTGTGTGTGTTGTTTATCATGTGGCAGAGGACTGGAGAGAAAGTCATAAGCAAAATGTATAGAGTTTGTTTTCTTTTTTTTTTTGTAGGAGTACTGCTGTTTATTCAGCTACTGATTAGCTGATTGAATTGTGCATGAACTCCACCTTACTTTTTTTTATCATTTATTATAATTTTATTTATTGAATCACCGTGAGAGCAGTTACAAAGCTTTCAGCTCTAAGTCTCGGTCATACAATGAAACACCCGTACCTTCACCAGTGCCCATTCTCCACCCCCAACAACCCCAGTAGACACCCATCCCACACCCTCCCCCTACCTGTGGGGCAGATGATTTCCACATTACTCTCTCTCTACTTTGATCACATTCATTATTTCAACACCAGACCCACCATCATTATTTGAGATTTTACCCTAACACTCAGATCTGCTGAAAAGGCAACAGTAGACAATTTGTGTTCTATTGCTGGTTATGAATAACATATGATATCACGTAGCTGCAGTAGGGCCATGTGATTTTGAAATTCCGAAATTTTAACACTTAAGTCTGGAGGTATTTCTGCCAAAATCTGCTGTGTTCCGAGATTTGCTCCTGAGTCTCTGGGATCATGGCCATTGAGCAGCTTGATCAGGAGCCAGAGAGGCCGTTCGTGGGCAATGACTTGGGGGTCTCGTTGGGATGGGAAGACCAGGACCGGCTCCACCCCCATCCTGTGAGCCCCAACAAGTTTCATCACTGCAGGCCCAGACCTGACTGTCCAATAACCTCTGGAGGATGACAGCCACCAAGCCGCCAAGGGGGATCAGACGGAGGGACAACACACTTTCCCCCCTGGGGTGGCCCAGTGACAGTGATCTACTGTGCAGTCCAGACAAAAGCTGCTGAGTTTCAAGATTTGTTTCTGAGTCTCTGGGATCAAGGCCATTAAGCAGCTTGATCAGGAGCCAGAGAGGCTGTTCGTGGGCGATGACTTGGGGTCTCGTTGGGGTGGGGAGGACAGGCCCAGCTTTCCTCACCATCCCGTGAGGCCCGACAAGTTTCATCATTGGGGCCCAAGCCTGACTCTCCAATGGCCTCTGGAGGATGACAGCCACCCAGCTGCCAAGAGGGAGCAGACGCAGTGACAACATCCTTTCCTCCCTGGGATGGCCCGGTGACAGTAACATACTATGGGGTCCAGATGCATTACTGCCAAAAGCCACTGGGTTTTGAGATTTGTTTCTGAGTCTCTGGGATCGTGGCCGTTAAGCAGCTTGATCAGGACCCAGAGAGGCCATTCGTGGGTGATGACTTGGGGTCTCGTTGAGGTGGGAAGGACAGGACCGGCTCCACCCCCATCCCATGAGGCCCTGCTTGTCTCCTCACTGCGGGCCCAAACCTGACTATCCAGTGGCCTCTGAAAGATGGCGGCCACTCAGCCGCCAGGGGGAACAGGCCAATGCATGAAACCTATTCCCACCTGGGTTGGCCCAGCACCGGTAACCTACTGCAGGGACCAGACGCATTTCTGCCTAAAGCCGCTGGGTTTCGAGATTCGTTTCTGAGTCTCTGGGATCATGGCCATTAAGCAGTTCAATCAGGAACTAGAGAGGCTATGCCTCCAATTATATAGCTGAGCCGGAGGTGGTTTGTGGGTGTGTTTCCCACATACCTAACTTTTGGCCGTTTACTTTCTTGGTAAACTTTGCCCCAAGTTTTTGGGGTCTGGCCAAAGGCACAGCAGCAATTTTAGGTATCTGGAAGTCTGAAGGCGCCATCAGGCTGCTGATGCACTCGCCTCACAGGTACAGACTGACCTGCTGGCGGCACCATACCCCCAATAGAGTTTGTTTTCTTACTACCCATGGCATATTAGATATGCCAAAAACAGTAACAATAACAAGTCTCATTCCCCTGACCCTAAAAGAGCCTCCAATATGGCAGCATTGGGAAAGACGAGTAAGGAGATGCTGCTAAAATCTCAGGGCTGGGACCAATGGAGACGTTATAGGCACCCGCTCGAGTAAATCGATGAACAATGGGATGACAGTGATACAGTGATATAGAACTGTGACCCAAAATGTAGTATGCAGGTTCTTGACCTAGAATATTAGTAAGTTACATATTACTTGATTACTTTAATCCAGTCCCTGTCTTCACTCTTCCTACATGGGTTTGCTCCATTTATCCCGCTCTGGTTATCCGATTCCTACACCGTGCTGCGGTTAGCTTTTGCTGTGTAACAGACATAAAGCCCTGTGATCCTGAGGCTCAGGAGAGGGTTCGGGGACCTGGTGCACTTTGTTGCAAGACCCAAGGTCCAATCCTCAGAATGGTGCAGCCCCCAGTACTGCCCGCAAGCAAACCCTCAAGTAGCACCAGATATTCACCACCACCACCACAAACCCTCAAGCAGCACCAGATATTCACCACCACCACCACCATCTTTGCCCCCCACCCCCCAAAAAAGAGTTTGGTAACCTGCAACAATTTCACTTAGCTCCACAAATCTCTGGATTGGCAGTTAGACATAGGTCTGGCTCAACAGTTCTTCTGACTGAGGAGGTCCAGAGATTTGCACTGATTTGCTCTAATTAGATTTCCTCTCATTTGTTTGGGTCACAGTAAAGCCAGGATTTAAACTCAAAAGTTTGACCCTAGATCCTTACCCTGACCATTTCACTCGCAATCAATAGTGCATCATCTTATCTTCCCCTTCAAGCACGAAGGTGTAGCCAGTGTGGCTTTTTAAATACCAGTGTGTAGATTGGTGGCCGGAAAGGTGAACAATCAGTATAAAATGTACGAAGGAAACAGGACAAGCTGGGAGTGCAGCATGAGGTAGGACACGTGCTTTGACTAAGGAGGCTCTGGGTTCAGAAATTTAAAATTTCTCCAATATTATTAAAATTTCGGGAGCGGGAGCTGTAGTCTAGTGTACTTAGGAATAGATCACAGGTGTGGATAGGGATAGATTGGGGCCAACCTGGGATCTGTCCCTGACACCCAGTATTATCCTCCAAGCATGACCAGGAGTGATCCCTGAACACAGAGCCAGGAGTGATCCCTGAACACAGAGCCAGGAGTGATCCCTGAACACAGAGCCAGGAGTAAGCCCCGAGGGGGGAGGTGGGGGACATTATTCTTTGGGTTTTTTTTTACATGTGCTTTTATTGGCCTTATAATAGATCTCATCTAAATAAGCAAAATCTCATGTGGCTAATGCTGATGTGTAGGCCAGTTAACCCTGAGAACTAGCAGAAGTCTTGGCCATAGTAAATAAGTCATTGGTCCCAACTTCCCAAACAGCTCGAAATGTAACTTTGATGTTATATGACTTAAATAAACCCTTACAACATCAAGGTTATACTTGGTACCACTAGAAATCTAGCTAAAGCAAATAAAAATTAGTGACATAATTGCTAAATTAAATGGCTATTCTCACTTCAGATATATGAGTCCCCAAACCCTTGAATGCGGGCTCTTAATTTATGTTTCATTTTATTATCCATTTTTCATTTTATTATCCAGTTAACATTGGCATTTTATAGAGTTAAGATATGGATGTTTTAGTTCAAGCCCATGAAATAAATGGCAAATTAAAAATGAGTTTCTGTCATCAGATGCTCTTAAAACTTTAGGGCCATCCTGCTGTGAGGAATTGTCAGTTGATCAAATACAGATTTTTTAATTGAGTTAAATAGAAAAAACTTAGTTATCCTGTTTGTGAATTAGGGCTTAAGTTCAGTCCTACCAATCTCCTTGTTCCCACAGCTAGGATTGTGTCCTGATAAGTTGGGTTTGGTATTGTTGTTGTTGGGCGGGGGGGGGGGGGTGTATTGGGCCCAAACTCTCAGAACTTACTCCTGATTCCGCACTAGGGATCACTCCTGTCAGGGCTTGGAGAAGCAGAATATCAAAGCTGGGTCAGCCACATGCAAGGCCAGTGCCCACCACTCTGCTGTTGTTCCAGCCCCTTGTCCTGATAAGGTTTTTGTTTTTAACCTTATACCTAAAAATCAGTGTTGAAAGGATTTTATTTTTTAAATCACATTTTCTCACGTTCCTGTCTTCAAACTGTTTTTCGATAGTGAATCTCTAATTCAAATAAGGTCTCGTCTGAATCATTATAATGCAAAGAGATTAAACAAATTCCCATTTGCCTTAGCCACGTTTTATTTGGTGGCTCGTAAAGCAGTTTCCTCAGTGATAATTCAAATTAGAGAATGAGACCCATTACCCACTCTAAAGCTCCATTTGCTAGACGTGGATAGTGAGGCTTAAAGAAAGGGAGTTCATTACAGAGCGGGACTCAGAAGCCAGGTTTAATTCATGATTTAGTAAGAACACATTTATAAGCCAACAAAAGCTGTCAGTTACACAGTTTGTTATATAGACCTCTTGGAAATGTATAGCTGGGTCATTGCCAAGTGGATATAATAAACCTTTGATACAATTTTTCTTTACATGTATATCCACAAATAAAAATATTTGACCTTCATGGTAAACAAATATAGGCTGCCATTTCATTTGGGGAACCACATTGAGAGCATACACATTAGGTTAAAAAAAAATCTAATTTTCACCAAGTCTTGAATGTATGGAGGGTCTCCATCCCTCACCCCTGCAGGGAAAAAAAACCCTCTCTTTTTCTGGGCTGGGCAATGTGAGTTCCAAAAGAAGATGTGATTATGATGGGGACAAGAGCATTAGGCAGTTGAGAGCCGTCTCCCCAGGCCAGATGATGGCAGTGGACAGACAAAGGACCAGGAAATAGAAAAACCGGGCTTGGGCCCCAGGCTGATTGATAGTTTCTCTCTCCTCCCTACCTAGTCCGATCTCTTCCAGACAGCACAGTCGTACTCATAGTCAGGTTGTAGTCCCAGTCATCATAGCTCCATCATCCTAGCATCCTCGTAGACCTCAAAGTCTTCTAATTCATTGTCTAGTTTCTTTCTCCTTACAGCATAGGTATATAGAAACCATGAAAGGTAGGGGTACACATAGGTGTGGTTGAACGTTGTCATAACAACAAGCAGAGGCAAAGCCACTCCTTCAGGGGAATCTAGGAGATTAACTCAAGGACAAAATCTGAGGATTCAGCACTCTGGATTACTAGGAGATCTGCTCAAGAGCGGGATTCCATCAATGGTGTATTGCTTTCTCCTTTCCTCAGCTAGTAATCCTTTTAACCAATCATAGTAAATTTACTTCTTATAATATTTCTAGTCATTTTGCATGAACATAGTAAGAGATATATTAAGGTTAAAGGCTGACTCTTCCTGGGGACATCTCACTATATATTCCAGACCACAGTCCTCAGTCCAGGTTATTCTTTCCTAACCCCAGCAAGGTCCTTATTCAGTTACCTTTTTTTGGGTCATGACAGAATTTGTCCCATGACCATGCTCTTAACTTTTTATACTTATGATACTTAGGATAGCTTACAGCTTGGCCTGGGTCTACCCAGTCCCTTCATTGGAACCTCCTTTTGGGGTGTAAGGAAGTAAGGGTAACTGAGGCTTAAGTCAAGTAAATATGGATGCCCAGGAGTAAATATTATTTGCAGTCAATTAACTCCCATGTTACAAAGCTTAGCATCAACTGTCTTCCTGTGTCTATACAAAAAGGACATTGTTAAATAAGCCATGCAAAGGCCATAAAGGAAAGAGAAAAGCAATATAGGATTATTAGTGCTTGATGGAATTGGGTGTGCCCCAGGGGCACTGTTGTGGGAGTAGCTTAATAAACCTAAGTTCCCTGTGGAAGGAGCAAGGACAACCCAATGTTACCCAATAGGCAGGTTACAGTACAGAGGATAGGGCGCTTGCCTTGCATCTGGCCAACTAGGTTAAATCCCCGGCACCCCATATGGTCTCCAACCCTGTTAGGAATGATCCCTGAGCACAGAGCCAGGAGTAAGAGTAAGCCCTGGTCTTTGAGTCACTGCTGGGTATGATCCCAAAAAATCACACATCCAAAACACATTCCCCACACTCCCCCCCCCAAAAAAAAACACTCCTTTTGGGAAAAAGTCCCAATAGAAAGACACCTTGTCATGCTCTTTAAGTTGAGTCAGGAGATTTGAAGGGTTGAAGGGTGGCGCAGGGTAGGGATTGGGAGGGTGTCTTTTTTTTGTTATTCAAATGCAGTGTCCCATGCCATGATAACGAAAGTGACAGAATCCCATCTTCAACCAGAAAGAGCCAAGGTGCCCCAGAGCTGGAGCACTGGCCCCTTGCCCATACCGCTGTCCACTGTGGGAGTGCTGTGTTGTGCCATCTGAAGGAGCCTTTGCTCGGAACTGACTTCCAGCCCACAGCCGTCATTCCACCCCCTGACCCCACTTAGGTTTGGGCTTTCCGTTATGCAAGTTCCTGGGATGTCACAACCCACCCAGGCAGACACCGTCTCCTTTCAGTGATTTCAGAATGGCACCTTTTTTTTTTTGCTGCTTCTCCAGAGGGAAAACAAACAATTCTCCTGTGACTCGCTCCTTGTTCATCGAGTTCATGACGGGTCAGTATCCAAACAACCCAAAATTTCACTGACTGTGTGGGGCACGGAAGCAGAATTGCCACTGAGCACTTGCAGCAGGGGAAACCAATCCTTGATCACGTCTCTGTAGGCAGCATCAGTGGAAATTTCCAGCCAGATGTTACTTCTTCAAGCAGCCCGTGAAGGACTCCAAGTGGGCGCCTGGGTCCTTGCTTGGGAGAGCTTCAGCCTTGTGCAGTTGTCATTTTATAGGTGTCACCCTGGGCATGGTGCCTGTGAGCCTGCCTGAAGCTACAGCGTTCAGTACCTTTTCAGTGGGAAATGTCTCATTTGGAAAGTGCAAAGCTCTGCCTCAGGAACCTTGTAGCAAGAGTGAGAACTGCATTTAAATGATGTCCCAAGGATAGATGACACTTTTTTTTAATCATGAGTGAAAAAGGAAGAAAGGCCAGAGAGAGTACAATGGGTAAAGCACTTGCCTTGCACACAGCTTACTGGGGTTCGATCCCCGGCACCTCATATTATCCCCTGAGCACCATCAAGAATGATCCCTTAGTACAGAGCCTGGAGTAAGCCCTGAGCACTGCCCCCAACACCACCACCCCCTGCAAACATTAAAAAATTAAAAAGACTGAATCACCACCGTTATTCCATAGCACTTGAATGAAGAACAGTTTCTAAAGTCAAGAAAATCCAAAACTCCAAAAGGAGTCTCTAAATCTGAAGGAAGGACTTGGGCTGGAGCGCGCAATAGTACAGCTGGTAGAGCATTTGCTTGCCTTACACATAGCCGACCCGGGTTTGATTCTTGACATCCTGTATGGTCCCCTGAGCCTGCCAGGAGTGATTCCTGGCACGGAGCCAGAAGTCAGCCCTATGCACCAATGAGTGTGTCCCAAAAATGAAAACATAAATAGATAAATAATGAAGGAAGGACTCTGACATGGCAGGGAATAATACGGACGCTTGACCTAAGCATCTGCCCGTAAGAATTAGAAGCAGAAATCCGATTGTGGAGAATTGGACACAAAACTTACAGCTGTTTCATCCCGTTGAAACAAGAGGCCTCTTTAAATGAAAAGAAAGAAAGCAAAGACTGGCCTGGCACATGCTCCCGTTTTTGTCCCCGTCAGTAAGGGAAAATATTGACACTTACCTGCCTCTTTGCTCCTGCTTTCTGATCTCCTGCAGTGTATTTTTATAACAACCTTATCGATGGGCCTCTTACCCAGCTCTCTAGGTTTAACTGAGTTGAGTCGATTTGTTACCACAGCTTCAAGTAGCTGTTACAGAACAAGCAAGACATCCTAATAAAGCTGTAAACGTGTTTACTCAAACAGAGTATTGATTTTACTTGGAGAGGGAGAAGCGGTGCTTAGCGCAGTGTCAGGGCGGATGAATTTCACTGCGGTTTTTTGTTGTCATCTGTCATGCTTGTGAAGCACTAAGGAGAACCATCAGAGGGTAATTAGAAGTACCAGAAATTTAGCCCTAAAATCAGTTAATCACGCGGGAGTTTCACCACTTAATTAGCTTTCATTAAAAAAAAAAATTCCTCTAGTAATAATAGTCGGGCACTTTAATGGCACTTCCAGGTGGAGCAAGATTTCAAGGTTGTAAATCCATAAACTCACGAATTGAAGGACTGCCGGTTTCTCAATGTCATAATTAGGCCAGCACTAGAATATAGTGTAAAGAGACAGTGATGTATTCTCACACCGGCAGAGGTACAGTTTTTCTGAAAAATCAAATATTAGAAAATATTAAAGCAAAGATAAACCACTTAAAATATCTCTTTGCAGGGAAAAAAAAAAACCTGATTGACGCATATGTTAAACTTAACTTTTTTTATTCCGCAATGCGAATTAGATGCATCAAACATGACGTCAGTTGTCAGTGCCACCCTGGTTTTTAAATGCCCTTGTTCACTCAGAGAACTGGAAACTGCCCTCACCTGCTGATGGCTGTTAGCTCAAGGCATGAGTGAGACAAGTTGGTGGAAAAGACAAGAGTCAGGCTGAGATGTTTATCTTCTAAAGAAACTGTGTTAGCTATTAATGAAAGGTATTTAAGGAACTCGCTAGCTGCCCTCTTTCTAAGCCAAAAAAAAAAAAATTCTAGGAAGAACTCACCTAAGATAAACACAAAACTGAAATTTTAGTAAAAATAAGCTCACCCATTCAATTTCCAATGAGTCTTCTTCCCATATGTACAGTTGCTTATTCAGTGCCTTCCCGGCAAAGTTCTCATGCCTTCCTGCACTGCCCAGATGACTCACAAGACTGATAGCATGCGGAGGTGAGTCATCGGAAAGCCTCGAAGGCGGCAGACTATTGAAAAGGACAAAAAAAGATATCTCAGGCGGGGCTGAGCCTTGGAAACTCCATGCATTTTTGAGTCACAATCTACCCTAAGTTCAACCTTTAAGCCTTGAAGTCCCAGGATGTAAAATTGTGTGGCATAAAAGAGGATCCCACTAGAGTCCTTCCTTTTAATTTTTCAAAAGACAGGAAAGGTAAATGTTTGGGGTGGGAGTGAGAATACAGCGCAGAACGCACTGTCTTGCACACAGCCAATCCAGGTCCAATCCCCAGCATCCCATATGGTCTCCTGAGCACTGCTAGGAGTAATTCCTGAGTGCAGAGCTAGAAGTAGTCCCGAAGGACCCTCAGGTGTGGCCCAGAAACAAACAAAAAAATTTGTTTTTCTTTTTGGGTCACACCCAATGATGCTCAGGAATTACTCCTGGCTGTGCTTGGGGGACCATATGGGATGCCGGGGATTGAACCCGGGTCAGCCCTGTGCAAGGCACACACCCTACCTGTTGTACTATCTCTTCGGCCCTTAACAAAAAAATTTTCAAAGAAAAGAAGCATATTTTTGTTTGGTTTTGGAGCCACTCTCAGCACTGTTCAGGAGTTACTCTTGGCTCTGCACTCAGGAATCACACCTGGTGATGCTCAGGGGACCATATGGGATGCTGGGGATCGAACCTGGGTCAGCTGTGTGTGAGGCAACAGTACCCTACCCACTGTACTCTCTCTCCTGGAAGTTCATTTCTTCCAGCTGCACTTTGCCATTTCTTCTGTATGAAAATACTTCCAAAACACTCGAGAATAAAAGGATGTCATATGATATGGTATCTTTATTATGTCGGCTTTGGGGGTCACACCCGATTCCGTGCTCAGGGATTAAGCCCAAGTCAGCTGTGTGCAAGGCAAGCGCCCTACCCACTGTGCTATCATTCCAGGCCTCATGTGACACCCTTGGTGAAAAGGAAGAGAAACTTGCGTTCTGTAACTAAGGAGAGGGATTATATTTTTCTTCGGGAACCACACCGATGTTAGGTACAACTTAGTGGTTTAAGATGAGGTTAACAAGGGTTGAGAGCTGAGCAATGGGAAGCTAAAGCAATTGCTTTACAGGGGTTGGAGCGATAGCACAACGGGAAGGGCGTTTGCCTTGCATGCAGCCGACCCAGGTTCAATTCCCAGCATCCCGTATGGTCTCCCAAGCACTGCCAGGAGTAATTCCTGAGTGCAGAGCCAGGAGTATGCCCTGTGCATCACTGGGTATGACCCCCCCCCAAAAAAATATTGCGTTACAACTATACAAATATACAGTAGAGTCCTGCTAGGTTGTGAAGAATCCAGGGAAGTCTGCCTTTCATGCCAACATGGAGGAACTTGGTAGGGATGTGCGAAGTGAAATAAATCAAGAGAAAGAGAAACACCAGACAACCACAGTCCTTGGTGGGATGTGAACCAGCCTAGAGAGGGAACAGATAAAGGAAAGAAAACAAGTCCCTGGGCTCATACCACACACCAGCCCAGGGAGCCCTCAGGGCAGGAGCCCCTGATGGCTGCCAGGGACTGAGCAGGTACAGGTGTGGGCTTGGAGACACTGAGCCAGGAAGAGCTGTGAAACCACGTCCCTGGACTATGCATGGCTCTGGGAACTAACGCTATCTCAATTAAATTTTAAAAAGCTATTGGTTTGAGTCCTTTGCCATTAACTAATTGTAGGGCTTGGAAAGTTACATAATCTCTGTAGTCTCGGTTTTCTAGCTGTGAAATTGAGGATCACTTATTTGGGTATGGTAACCACAAAGGCTAAATGAAATAATAAGGCACAATGCCTAATGCATGGCAAATATTTCGTTAAGTGTTACTAGTGTAAGAGGAAGCTTCAACAGTAACCAAAACTGGACTAATTTTCTTCACAGAATGGAATCAGCGATTCCCAATTTAAATGTGTTTAATGGACTGGAGCAATAGTACCACAGTTAGGGTGTTTGTCTCATATATGGCATCCAATATGGTCCCTGAAGCCAGCCAGTAGTGACCCCTGAGCACTGCCAGGTCTTCACTCCCCCCCAAAAAAAGATGCATTCTAGAGACCCAACCACGAATCACAACCATCCTGTTATTCATTGATTGCCTTGAGCAGGCCCCAGTAACGTCTCCTTCATCCTTGCCCTGAGATTTTTAAGAAAGTGCTATATTCAGGGCTCTTAAGGAGAATGAGACCCATCATTGTTACTGGTATTTGGCATATTGGGTACGCCACGGGGAGTTTGCCAGACTCTACCGTGTGGGCAGGTTACATTCGGTAGCCTGCCAGTTTGTCCAAAGTAGGAATGAGATAATAAGATGTCATAATAAGATGTCACGCGGCCGCAAATGCGGCCGTGCAGTTCTGGGACCTGGTTTTTATAGTCTCTGAGTCTTAGCCGTTGGTGGGATTACACGGCACCAGGGGGCCAGTTGGTGGGTGTGACCCCCGCCTACTGGAATTCGGAGGATCTGGGTGCAGGATGCTCAGCCCCGATCCGAGTAGGCCCCAACTAGAGACCCCAACAGCAGTTATTTATGGGTCCTCAGAGGTTTGGGGGGCAGTGGATTAGCCTTGGGATAATACTATGAGGTGCTCAGGGCTTACTCCTGACTCTGTGCTCAAGCATAGCTCCTGGTGGTACTTGGGGACTGTGGTGCCAGAAACTGAATCGGGTTTGGTCGCAGGCCAGGCAGACATCTTCACCTCTCTCGAGCCCTCACCAGCACTTACGTGTCAGTGATCTTGGCTGCAGTGCATGTGTTTCTTCTGGCCCCGTTATCAGCTTCCTTCATTCTGGCTCCTAAGACAGCACTGTATTTGTCCAGTTTACTTTATTTTCTCCTCCATCTCCTTTCCATTTATGTTATACACTTGCTTATGGAGCTTCATACACTGTATGACGGAGCGTATGATGGTGGCATCCCGTGCCTGCAACACTGCACTCAGCCAAATAAGTACAGCCCTGGGTCCCCAAAATTATATTACGTGCTGACTTCTTCTTAGTGATTTCTGTAAATCTGCCTTGTGAAAATTAAAATACAAGCTTTAAGAAAGCAGAGACTGGGAGTCAGACAGCACAGTGGTTAAGGTACTTGCCATGTGTGCAGCTGACCTGGATTCAATCCCCAGTACCACATACGATCCCGTCAGCAAAACTGGGTATGACCCAAAATAAAAAATAAAAAAGGAAAAGAAAACTAAGACCAGTATGTGTCTCATTCACCAGTATATCTTAGGATCCAACACAATACATGGCGTTGAATAACTTGAGTAAATCATTAAATTTTAGTTGTATGAATAAAAAATCTCATAAGCAAAGCAACAAACGTACTCCCATCAAATGGAAATCATTCTAGTCATTATATAAAAACACTTGGTTATTGAAAGGTTTTATCAGAAGTGGTGGTTGGGAGTGAAGAAATAGCAGCAGCATCACTATGCTTTGGTATCAGGTCTCCTTGATTTAAGATTAACCCATGCAGAACCAGAGATAGGTGTGGCACTTGCCCTGCATGCCACTGTATGGCCCTGACCCGAGTTTGAATCCTAGCACCATGTGGTCCCCTGAGCACAGACAGAGGTGGCCCCATCCTCCTACACCCACCACCACCACTAAAGGAAATGATTTATTTATGCTAAGTCCATTGTCATCGTGTGTGTGTGCCTGTGTGTTTAAGTCATGCAAGAATGTTTGTCAACTGAAGAAGAAATGAAAGAAAAAATGGTCAGTCCATGTTTGCATGTATATGTAATTCAGTGGCAGATTGACAACTTCCTTCCCTTCACTGATACTGAAAATAGAACACAAAACAACAGTGAAGAAATGTGTAGTCTGGTTAGCAGGTGGGCAGAGGGAGCGGAGTAGTAGCAGAGCGGCATAGAGCTCGGCCTTGCAGGCGGTGGACACAGTCTGAATCCCCAGCATCCACGTCCTCTAGGGCAGTCTTGGCGGCTCTGCTCTCTGTGATCCCCCACGCCACAAGCCATGTTTGGCCGTACCCCAGCCTGGTGTCAACACCACAGCTGGGGGCGGGGGGGGGGAATAAGAGATGAGCAGATGGCACAGCCGAGAGCCATGGCCATAGTTGTGTGCCAGGCTGGAGTATGGGCTCTGGAGAGCACAGACGAGAGAGAGTGCAGAGAATGCAGCTTCAGTACAAAACTGGAGTGATATCGCGGCCAAGCGTTTGGCAGCCTAAGCCATCCTGACACAGTGACCACACAGGCGAGGATGACTGATGGGGGAGGGGGGGAGGGACTGAAGTAGTAGAAGATCTAAGTCAAAATTTCCCCAAAGAAGGCAGATGAATTGGGGCCGGAGCAATACTACTACAAGGGGGAGGGCACTTGCCTTGCACATGGCCAACCCCGATTCAGTCCCCAGTACCACATCTGGTTCCCCGAAAACAGCCAGGAGTGATCCCTGAACACAGAGCCTGGAGCTCCGGGTACTGCCGGGGGTAGCCCCAACTCCCCTCCCCAAATAAGAATAGTTGTCTGTCAGTTGAACAAATCAAAGTAATTTGGATAACCTATCTGGTTATCCATTCATTTCTTATAAAGTAAGATGCAGGAGCCATAGTAGCCTGCGTATAAATAAAGTTCTTTATTTATTTGTTTGGGGATTTGTTTATTTATGGGGGCCATATGTGGCTGTGCTCAGGGCTTACTCCTGGCTCTCTGCTTAGAGGTCCCTCCTAGTGAAGTTCAGGAACTAAATGGGGTGCTGGGGATTGAACCCAGGTATCCTTCGTGCAACACCTCACCCTCGGTACTCTGTCTTCGTCCACTTCTTTTTTATCTCACTTCTCTCCTAAAGTTGCTGCAGGGAGGGTCAGAGACATGACACACTTGCCTGGAATGTGACGAACCCCAGTTTGAGTCCTGGCACGGCAGGTGTCCTGGAGCACCACTAGCAGGGATGCCCTGAGCACAGCCAGGTGTGGCCCCTGGCAGAACACAAAAAACACGACCTCTCAGCTGTTTCACAGGACATTTTCTCTGTGTCCTGTGACAATGTCTCTGTGACAGCTGCCAGTCTAGAGCTGTGTAAGCAGGCCACTTTAAGAGAAGAATCAATCATCACATAAAGTGTAGCTACCTAAGAAATAAATTGAACATAAACAAATAATTAGAAAATCAAATTGGTTGAGATTTAAGGCCCCCAAATGACTGAAGTTTTGGACAGAGAACAGGCCAAGGGTAATACGGAATTCAGTACTGTCAGTTTCTATAAAATGTTATATCAGTTTTGCTTTAATTACATAGTAAAGCCTTTGAGAACAAAGGTAATTACATGATAACTTATGTTACTACTTTCACATTATCTCTTAATAACTATGTAATTAACTTGTCACCACTATACAGTATATTGTTTGATATTATTCACCATAAAGAGCATTGATAACTGAAATGAATGAGCTGGAATAGGACAAAGAATGGAGGAAATCGTAGCATTATAGCAATAAGGAATTCAGACGTTTAGTAGACCAGTGATCCAGTTCCCAAGGATTTGAAGCGAGGCCCTAGAGAACACCAGCAGAGTTTGAGGATAGTCGTTTCGTTCCGGAGACAACAGACAGAATAAAAGTAAACAAGTGTGCCAAGCACGGGACTAGGTAAGTGATTTCTGCATAAAGTTTTAAGTACTTCATCTTGTTTGGGGAGATTTTTCTTTTTACTTTTTTGTTGTTATTGTTTGCTTGGGGTTTTGGACCACCCCCCAGTTGTGCTTGGGGGCTACTTTGGGTTGATGCTCAGGCGTCACAGGGCTCAGGGGACTGTGCAGCCTGAGATCTCTCTCCTAGTAAATGTCCAGAATTTTGTCACCAAATATAACGAAACGTTATTTCCCGATTCTCATTTTACCAGCAATGAGCTGGTATGTGGCACATTGTGCATAGTGCTAGAAACTCACATTCCCTACTTCTGGTAATTGTCCATGGGTCAGCGATCTGTAACATCTTCAGAACCATATGGTGGAACCAGAGATTACTCAGTAAGCTAGAACACGTGCTTTGCATGTGGAAGGTTTGGGCACCAGCACTGCATGATTTTTCCCAAGCACTGCCAGGAAATACCCCAGAGTACTATGAGGTGTGACCCCAGAACGAAGAACCTTCTTACTGGGCCAGGGAGACGGCTCAAAGGGCTGGAGCACATGCTTTGCATGTGGGAGCCCCGGGTTTGATCCCAGCACCACACAGTGGTGAGAATGACCCCCAAGCATTCCTGAGTATGGTCCAAACGCCAGAAACAAAAGACTTGTCCTTGCTTGTCCAAAGAGATAAGTTGTTATGTCCACTCAATAAACTGCATAGAGAGGCTGGTGCAATAGTACAGCAGGGAGAGCGTTTGCTTTGCATATAGATAACCCAGGTTTGGGAGTGAATCCTGAATGCAGAGTCAGGAGTAACCCCTGAGTATCGCTGAGTGTGGCCCCAAAGCATGTACATATAGATACACACACACACACACACACACACATACATATACATAGTTTTATTTCGTTTATAGTTTGTAGAACTTAGACGCTAGCATTATGTCCTCCAGTGTGTGATTCAATACGCCGTATAAGATGGTACATTTGGGAACAAAGTGAAATGAGAAGACAGAGACACTTCTTCCGTGAAGACACAGAATTGCAGCACAGTAAATGAAAGATGCAATCTGGGAAGGCTGCGAATGGGAGGCTGTGATATCCTGAAAGTGGTGGGACTGTGAGGCAGAACAAGGGTCAGAGGTTTCCAAGAGCTGGGGCAGTTAGGGGGAGCGAGAATGAGTACAGGGTACATGGGATATTAAGGACAGTGAACCCTCCCCCTTTGTGTGGTGTTATAACAGTACATGCAGATCACTGTACATGTTTCCAATCCCCAAGAATGTACAAAACGAAGAGTGAGCCCTAGTATAAACCACAGACTTTCATAATGAGCCAGTATGGGTTTATCAATTACACCACACTAATTCAAGTTTATGAGAGGGAAACCGAGAGAAGGGCATGCTGAGTGGGAATATGGGGGCTCTCTGTACCTTGTATTCAATTTTCCTACAAGCCCAAAACTACTTCCCACAAAATAGCATAGTAAATTATTTTTTTAAGCCAAAGTCAAAAGTCTTTCTTCTGCCGCGCCATTTTGCCAGTATCTGCAGTGAGTACATATGCCCTTGGTTTCACATCTTGATCAGTTACCATATTCAAAGGTGCTAGACACAGTTCTACCTGTGTCTTGTAGTCAGTGACCTCACCAAGCTTCTTTTCCATCCTCTCACGGAATAAATAGCTACTCCATTCAAGTACAGCGATCCTTTCTGCCTAATTCTATCAGGAATTCTCCCAGCAGTCCCTGCCCACAACGCATTGGTCCTTGCAATTTCCATTTCAAAAGATGCAGGCTGATTTACTTGGCATTTTGCTTCTATAGATGTAGACTTCGTTTGGGAAAGAAAGACTTGTGCTGGGGTTCCCTCAGAAACCTTCTAAGAGGCGCTGATTCTCCTTGTATTTCTCTAAGCCTGAGAGTACAAAAAGTAGGACGCTTTCCTTGAGGGATCCTCTAAGAAGATTGACCGATTCCACTACTCAGGCTGGTGCTTACACTAACAGACTTCATGGAACGCTCTCTCCCCAAGTGGCAGCAATCATTAACAAATTCCAAAGACATGAGAGGAAAATGTTAGAAGAAAATATCACTTAAGTGAAACTCTTGAATGAATTGTGCTTAATAATAATCTGAATGTTCCTAAATGTTCCCACGTCATTCTTTCAAACAATGCTTATGGATTTTTTTCCCCCCTGATCAGAGTAAATGTTGCTGTTGTAGAATATTCAGAGTCTTTTTTAAACCATGGTCCCCCAAGTACTGCCAGGAGTAATTCCTGAGTGCAGAGCCAAGAGTAACCTCTGTGCATCACCGGGTATCACCCAAAAAGCCAAATAATAATAGTAGTAATAATAATAATAATAATAAGCATGCTAGTGAATAGCTTATTGGGTCAGTGAAAAATTTTAAAAGAAATTAAGAATTCTAGAGACAAAATGAACCTGCACAGCAGAGCCTGGCAAGCTCCCCATGGCGTATTAGATATGCCAAAAATAGTAACAACAAGTCTCACAATGGAGATGTTACTGGTGCTCATTTGAGCAAATTTATGAACAACGGGAGTACAGTGCACAATATTTGCTTTTTTACTATTTGGAATTAGACTATTTCTAAAATATAACACATAAGCCTGGGTATAGACTGGAAGGAATACGTGTAGGAATTAAATAATAGTAGAATTGAAAATTAGCCTTTGGGGTGATAGTACAGTGTGTAAGGCTCTTGTCTTGTATGTGGCCTACCTGGGTTCTATCCCTGGCACCCCCTGTGGTCCCTGAGCACAGCCAGGAGTGATCCCCAAGAGCAGAGCCAGGTGTAATCCCTGAGTACAGCTGGATGTGACCCCAAACAAACAAAAAGAGAAGGAAAATTAGCCTTGGGGCCCAAGCAGTTGTACAGCAGGTAGGGCACTTGATTGCACACGCCCACCCAGGTTTTTGTGGGTTTTTTTAAATTTTTATTAGTGAAACACCATGAGGTACAGTTGTAGACTTACAAACTTTTCTGCTTGGGTTTCAGTCGTACAATGATCGAGTACCCATCCCTCCACCAGTGCCCATTCTCCACCACCACTAATCCCAGTATCCCTCCCACCCCCCCATCCCACCCTGCCTCTGCGGCAAGGCACTCCCTTTTGTTCTTTATCTCCTTTTGGGTGCTGTGGTTTGCAAAAGAGGAATTGAGTGGCAATCATGTTCAGTCCCACCCAGATTTGGTCCCCAGTACCACCCATTGTCTCCCAAGACCTGCTAGGAGTGATCCCTGAGTGCAGAGCTAGGAGTAAACCCTGAGCACCGCCAGGTGTGGCCCCACCAAAATAAATGAATTAATTAAAATAAAAGTATCATCTGCAGTAGCACTCTGGCCTGCCTCTGCAACTCTTGTGTAAATCTACAATCATTTCCAAAGCGAACATTTCTAACAGCAGGACAGACTTCCCAGCATCCTCGCAAGGCCGCAGGCACCTGATGAGTTTGGGCCCCCTTGCAGCAGAGCTTGCTACCAGGCGTCCTTGGTGCTCCTGGAGAAGGAATTAGTGGCAGGCGGGCGGTCCATGCCTCGCACCCAGGGGCTTTCACCTGAGTGAGAAACCCGCCTTCATCGGAACGGCAGCCTGACAGCCCTGCCCTGTCACATATGAAATGGGGAAAAGAAACTCCCGTCAGTGAATGCTTGCAATGAAAATTTGGAACATGTCTGAAATTTTAATCAGGGAGGGGGAAAAAAAAAATCAACCCTCAAAGGAATCAATTCTGCAGGCCCAGAGGTGGCTTCCTGCCAAGGAATTCAAACAAAGGAACACGACCTGGCCCCTGCTGGATGAGCCGTGCTCGTGGGCCAAGTGGATTGTGAGAGAGCTGGAGGATGTTCTGGTAAACATGTCGAGGTGTGTATGGTACCCGGGACTGCTGACAGCATTACCTGCAGCTGACCGGGAGCCAGAACTGCCCGTTCATCCTAAGCCTCATTAATCCACTCCCCCTCAGCCCCTCCACTCCCACAAGGTCTGTGCATGTTATTTGACAAAGTTAGTGAGTCTGGGAATAGCTGAGGTATTCAGTGGATCTGGCTTTACGGTGAGCTCAACTTCAATTCTTACTGAATTTATTTTGTTGTTGTTTGGAGGGGCTCACACCTAGCAGTACTCAGGAGTAGCTCTGTGCTCAGGAGTGACTCCTAGCAGTGCTCAGGAGACCAGATGCAGCACCAGGAATTGAACCAAGGTCATCCGGGTGCAAGCCAAGTGCTTTCAGGCCCATGTCTTCATTTGCAAAGCTCGTGCAGACTAGTATCTTTCAGGGACTAGTGAGATGAATGTCTTCATTCTGCTCTTTTAGACCTGCTCCAGATGTCAGAGATCTTGTTTCAGACCTTCTGGTTTGGCCTCTCGTGCTCTGTGACTTGCAGATCCCTGCTAGGCACAGGTTGCTCTCGAGCAGTTGGGAAGGGAAGGTCCTGTTAGGAGAGGACACGTGTACGAAAACGGGAATGTCAGCAAGCTTATCTGGGTGAAGGGTAAACAGTGCTTTTTTCAGTGGTTTTGTTTATTAGTTTTGTTTGTTTGTTTAGCATGTTTTTTATTTGGTTGGTTGGTTGGTTAGTTGGTTGTTTGGTTTGGGGGCCACCCCCAGCTGTGTTCAGGGCTTACTCCTGGCTCTGTGGATCATTCCTGATTGGCCCAAGAGACCATATAGGATGCTGAGGGTTGAACCCAGGCCGATTACATGCAAGGCAAACACTCTGAGCCTGTGCTATCGCTCCAGCCTCAGGGTTGCTTTTCCCTTTAGTAAGGACCACGCTCAGCAGTGCTGGGACAGTGGGGTCCATCCAGGGTCCCTGTTGGCTCGCTCGTGCAGACTTGATGGTTTGGTGATCCGACCCAGGGACTCAGAGGAGGCAGCGGCTCTGCCACCAGCCCATCTCCCCGGTCACTCTCTTTGCTTTTTCTTGAGTTCACGTTGGTTGGTAGCGGGTAAGTGTTTCTGTGTGTCTGAGTACAGCATTACCACTCCCACCTGAAGTGCCCATGGGGCTCCAGCATAGCCCGTGGGACCCTTTCAGCTCGCTCCCTGCCACCCTTTGAAACCCCAGCTTTTGTGGTCAGATTCATAGGGTGTGTTTTATTGCACATTTGTTCTCATTTTATTTCTTTGTAGATCACATACAAGAGATTATTTTAACTAGAAAAATTAATTTATTTTGAGGCACCACAATTTATTACTTTAAAGGAAAGGGTTTTATGCATACAGTGTTCCAGCACCTCTTCTAGCTGGGTATTATTCCATTCGTATAGATAACCCTACCTTCCTCCCTCCCTCTTTCCTTCCATCCGGAAAGGGCAGTGGTCTGAGTCACACCTGGGCAGGGTGGGGCTGCACCTCACTCTGTGCTCAGGGGCTACTCGGCATTTTTCAGGGGACTGTGCAGTGCTAAGTTCTCCTGCATGCATAGCATGCGCTCAGTCCTTTGGCTGTCTCTCCAGCCCCACACTCCACATCGTCTTGATCCACCCCCCTGTCTCTGGACACACATGTTGTTTCCAGATCTTGACATTTGTCGGTAGGCCTGCAGTGAACATGGTTGTGTGTATATCTTTCTTAATTAGTGTATTTTGTCTTTTAGTTAGATGGTGGAAATAGGATTTCTGAATCATACGGTAATACTGTTATTTATTTATTTATTTATTTATTTTGGCTTTGGGGCCATGCCCAGCAGTGCTGATTCCTACCTCTCTGCCTATGCTCAGGAATCACTTCTGGCGAGATTTGTGGTACCAAATGTGGTACCAGGGATTGAACCCTGGTCAGCCTGTACAAGGCACGTGCCCTACCTACTATGCTATCTGTCCAGTACCTATTTTTAATTCGTTGAGGACTCTCCATACTGTTTTCCAGTCCCACCAGCATTTTTCCTGGTCTGAGGATATGCCTCACTGTTCATGTGTGTTTCCCTTACAGTCAGTGATGATAAGCATTTTTTATGTTCCTATTGCTCTTCTTTGATGAAGTATCTGCTTATTGCTTCTCATATTTTTATAGATTATTTTGTTGCTGTTGTATTTTGTGAATTCTTTCTAATACTTGGGTATTAGCCTTTTGTCAGATTCATGTTATGGGGTATTTTTTACCATTTAGTAAGTCGTCCTATGTTTGTTTGCTTGATGTTTTGTTTATCTTTTGTCTTAATATTTTTAGTTTGGGGCCACACCTGCTGGTGTTTGGGAGTCTGTGCCATCCTAGGGATCAGACTCAGTCTCCCACATGCAAAACATGTGTTCAGGCCCTGTGAACCTTCTCCTTGTCCAGATGTCTATGTTTTAGTGAAAGTTTCTTTCACGCCACAGATGCTTTTTAGTTTGAGGTAATCCAGTTGTTTATTTTCTTTCCCAGTGTAATTCAGATCACTGAAGATACCACTAAAACCAAAAGCTGTAGTGTTTTGCCCGTCTTCTTATCTGCATTTGATTGATTTGGGTCTAATATAGAAGTCCTTAATCCAGTTTGTGTTAACCTTCATGAACAGTGTGGAATGCCAGTTTGATCTCACTCTTTTTGTTGTTATTTTGGTTGGGTTTTGGGGGTCACATGTGGCAGTGCTCATAGGTTCCCTAGTTCAGTGCTCAGAGCACCATGTGGTACCAGGGACCACAGCCAGAGCCCCACATGCGAAGCCTATGCTCACGCACACCAAGCTCACCACCTACCCCCATTTTATTCTTTTTTATATGCCTAACCAATTTTCCCAGCACCTTTTGCTGAAAGATCTTTCTTCTCCATATTATGCTCTTGGCTTCTTTATAAATTATCCATGTATCTGCGGGGGGGTGGGGGGGTATAGCTGGACTCCCAATTCTAACCCGTTGCTCTGAGTGTCTGTATTTATTCCATTACCACACTGTTTTACGGCAGCTTTATAGCTTTATAGTGTAGTTAAAAGTGCCTCCTGTCTTCTATTTTCTCAAGCTTCCCATAAGTATTTGGAGAGTTGCATAGTTTTATACAGTTTTAGTAGTAGTCTGTGCCCTTGAAGAATTACTGGGATTTCAGCAAATGTATATAATACTTTGGATTGGGTTGGTCATTTTAACCGTATTTATTCTTGGAATCCATAAGTATGGAATATTTTTCCCTTTTATGGGGTCTTCTATTTCTTTAAATAGTGATTCACAGATTTCAATATGTCTTTTACCTCTTCTGTGAATTTCTAGGTATTTAATTTGCAAAAGAACATTTTAATTCTCTTGTAGTTCATAGATTGCTTGTAGAAATGCACAGATTTTTGTATGTTGACTATGCCTTGCCACTTTACCATATTAGATTATTATTTCTAATAGTTTTTAAATTGAGTCTTTAGAACTGTTCATATGTATTATCATATTACCTTGTAACAACATTTCTATAAACTCAAAATTATTTCCAAATAAAATTTTGTGCATTTGGGGGAGCAGAGGCGTTTTGGGGTCACATCCAGTGATGCTTGGGGGCTGCCCTCAGTTTCAGGCTGGAATGAGGGGGTGGGAGACAGGTGTCACTTCCAGAAATGCTTGGGGACCTCCAGGGCTACTCCCAGTGGTGCTTATGGGACAGTGTGGTGCTGAGCCATGGTCTTCCACATTCAAGGAAAGCACCAAGGATTCTTCAACTATCTCTCCCAGAGATTTTTTTTTTAAATATAGCTTAAGTAAACTAATGATTTAAGCTGAAACTTTTTGTGGGTATTTGGGGGGCCATACTTGACACTGCTCGGAGATCACTCCTGGTGGTGCTGGGAGGAGGGGGGACTATATATGGTGCCAATAATCGAACCTGGGTCAGCCTTATCCGCTGTTCTCTCTCTCTCTCTCTCTCTCTCTCTCTCTCTCTCTCTCTCTCTCTCTCTCTCTCTCTCTCTCTCCCTCCCTCCCTCTCTCTCTCTTGTCTCTGTCTCTGTCTCTCCCCCCCGCCCCCCAAATAGAAACTTTTTAAAAAGCATGCTGGAGAAACAACATTAAGTTAAATAAGTTAAACAGAAAAGGACAAATATAAGATGGTCCCACTCATCTGAGCTACCTGGACGAGGCAAATTCCCAGAGACAGGAAGAACTGCTGTTTGAAGGGTTGGTAGTAGACAGGAATAGAGCCTTAGCGCAGAATGAGTGTTGAGTTTCTGTTCCTAATGAAAAAGTTCTGGTAGTCACAAAAGTGATTGTTACATGCAATATTGCAGTTATACTTCATACTAAGAGCAGTGTATCGAGTGGATCAAAAGTACGTTTTAGGGGCTGCGGAGACATGATCTCAAAGAACTAGAGCTCATGCCTGGCATGGAATCCCCAAGTTTGATCTCCAGCACTGCCTGGTCCCCCAGGCACTTACAGGTGTGGCCCCCAAATAAAACTAAAGAGAAGGTATAAGGCACTTTCCTTGCATGCAGCCATCCCCAGTTTGAATCCCCATACCACACATGTTCCCCTAAGACTGCCAGGAGTAATCCCTGAGCAGCGCCAGATGTGGCCCCAAAGCCAAAAAGTTTTTGAAGTACATTTTAAGTTGTACACAGTTTAAAAAATTACATGAGTAGGTTGGGGATATAGATCAGCAGTGGAGCACTTAATTGCCTTGCATATGTGAGGCTCGGAATTCAATTCTCAACTCTACAAAAGAAAAAAGAAACTGTTGGGTATATATATATATATGTATATATATATATATATATATATATATATATATTCTACAAGGAAGAGTTACATGTGCACGCACGTGTGTATGTGTGTGCGTGTGTGTGTGTGTATGTGTGTGCGTGTGTGTGTGTGTGTGTGTGTGTTTTCCTAGAACTAAAGCCAGAATGTCACTATGAAAGGCACAAATTAGCCACTTACCTGCCTAATTCTAATTTTGGGGGTTGGGGAGAGCAACACCCAATTGTGCTCAGGGCTTATTCCTGGCGCTGCACTCAGGTATCACTCCTCGTAGGGGATAGCTCTGATATGTTTCCTTTGTTTAAACTACTACACACAGTTTATAAAATTCACATCAGTTACTTTTGTAAGTTCCATTTATAATTGGTTTCATAACATCCGTAGTTCCCCTTGGTTTGTAAAGAGATTCCTCAGAAACAGCATTCACCTGGGACAGAGGTCGGAGCAAGTGTCTGCAGGTGTCCGTCCATCCGTGTATCCCATCGTGTGTCGTTTCCCACCCCTGCACAGCCCTTGGCCAACGGCTGGCTCTTCTCTGGGAAACGAGGATGCTGGTACTCAGGCTTCACAAAAATATTTCATAGACACAAGTTTTTCTTTCTTCTCACAGAGATCATACCGGGGGGAATGAGGAAAACAGATGTTGCTTATAAGGCTTGTAGTGGCCGTATTCCCATTGTAAGCTGATCTGACTCGGAATTTGGCATCTGCTCCCATGACTGTGGGCTGAGCATTTTAATCTCGTAGTTGGACTGAAAGTTAATATTGACCTTTGACTGTTACCTGAAAATTCAGTGATGAAAAACTATTACTGGAGAGAGAGAGAGAAAGAGAGAGAGAGAGAGAGAGAGAGAGAGAGAGAGAGAGAGTGATTTAACATTCTAAGCAAACATCTTCAAAATACATCACTCCATTAACCATATTAACTTTTGTTTGGTGGAGAACACTTATTTATTTGATGAGATGGAAAGCATGGCATCTAACAGGGAAAGAAACCCTGGGCGGCCAGAATACAGGAGAGAAGGACATAGATCTCCAATGGTGCTCTTGAGAGCCATCATGAACCCACACCTCACACAGCTCCCTCCCACCCGCGCCCCCTCAGGGCCGCCCAGGACCCTGGGGATGCCCAGGAATCTGGCAGCGGAGACTTTCTCTCGCTCCTGTTCTGAGTGAGCAGAGCCTGGCAGTTCAAGTTTCCCAGCGGAAGCAGCCCCATATTCTCCCATTCTTGGCCTGACCGACTTATAACTGCAATACCTTTTTGTACAGTTTGATGGCATGGAATTGACCTCCAGTGAGCTGTACATACTGAAAGTGTAAATTGTTAGAGTTGTGGACAAGTGCACACGTCCCCGAAGCCATTACTGGCCACCTGTGTGCATTCTGGGTGAACCGCCATTCTCAAATTAACTCGGGGTGAATATCTGCTTTCATTTACCTTGGGTTAAATGCCTCTTGATAGAATGACTGAGTCATATGATAGGTGTAGGCTTATTAACTTTTTGTTGATTTGTTTGGGGGTCACACCCTGCGGTGCTCTGGGCTTCTGGCTCTGCACTCGTGGGTTGGTCCTGAGGGGTACCAGGATCAAACCCATGTCGGTCACATCAGCCGCATGCAGGCGCTTTACCTGCTGTACTATCTCTTAGCCCCTTACTAGCTTCTTACTTGGGGGTGGGGGACGGGAGGGCTGGGCAGTGGAGTTGAGTTTATTTTGAGCCACACCCTGCTGTGCTCGGAGGCTGCTTCTGGCTCTGTGTTCAAGAGTGATCCCTGAGAGAGGTGGAAAGAAATCTAGGGACATTGGTGGAAGGAAGTAGACACTGTTGAAGGGAAGGGATTGTTGCTTGGTCATTGTACGTGTACAAGGCAAGTGCCTTAGCCCCCATTCTTTCTTTTTTGGGAGGCAGAGGGGTCACACCTGGCTCTGCACTCAGGAATTATTCCTGGCGGTGCTCAGGGGACCATATGGGATGCAGGGGATCAAACCCGGGTTAACCGCATGCAAGGCAAAATACCCTCCGCACTATACTATCACTCCAGCCCCAGCCCCCGTTCTTAACCCCGGCCCTGACAAATATTTCCCGAAACTGCTCTCGTCTTGGGGCTGGAGCGATAGCACAGCGGGTAGGGCGTTTGCCTTGCACGCAGCCAACATGGCCGGTACAGGTTCGATTCCCAGCATCCCATATGGTCCCCCGAGCACCACCAGGAGTGATTCCTGAGTGCATGAGCCAGGAGTAACCCCTGAGCATCGCCGGGTGTGACCCAAAAAGCAGGAAAAAAAAAACAAAAAAACAAAAAAAACTGCTCTCGTCTTTCTCTATTCCATTCATCTCTGTATTAGAGTTCCAGTTGGTCTACACCCTTGTAGCATTTGGTATTAGCAGTTTTCTTAATTTTAGCCATTTTAATGCATGGTAGTGGTATTCTATTTTTAATTTTTATTTCTCAAATGAATGTTGCACATTTTTAATATGCTTTTATGGTATGAGTTTATCTTCTTTACTAAATTATTTTTGTTCACCTTTCATTCGTTTTTATCAGGTTGCTTCTTAGTATGGGGGTATTTACTTTGTCAGTGTTCACCTCACTTTTTCCTTCATAGAAATTTATACTTTTTGATTCTTGTTTAAGAAGTCTTTGGTAAATTCAAAATCACTAAGATTATTTATTCTCAAGTTAAACACTTGATGCATTTAAGTTAATTTTTGTAGATAATTTAAAGCAAGAGATGAAGTGTTACAGGGCCGGAGCAGTCGTTATGGGGCCGGAGCAATAGTACAGTGGGGAGGGCATTTTTCTTGCATGCAGCCAACCTGGATTCAATTTCTGGCATCCCATATGGTGCCCCTAGCACCACCAGGAGTAATTCCTAAGTACAGAGCCAGGAGTAACCCCTGAGCATCACCAGGTGTGCCCCCCACAATAAAAAAGAATAGTGGAGGGGCTGGAGTGATAGCACAGCGGGTAGGGCATTTGCCTTGCACGCGGCCAACCCGGGTTCGATTCCCAGCATCCCATATGGTCCCCTGAGTACCGCCAGGAGTAATTCCTGAGTGCAGAGCCAGGACTAACCCCTGTGCATTGCCAGGTGTGACCCAAAAAGAAAAAAAAATAGTGGAAATGTTGGGGTTGATTTGTTTTGTTTATATAAGGCATTCAACTATCCTAAGACCATTTGTTTAAAAGATTATTCAGGGGAGTCAGGGATCAAGTAGATAATATGGGTTAAGCCACATGCCTTCCATTCAGTGGAACCCGATCCAATCCTAACACCACATAATCCTCTTGAGTATCACAGGATGCAGCTCTCAAGGCAAGCACCATCAGGGTGGTACCCAAATAAGTAAACTTAAAAGATTTTCTTTCTCCATTGAGTTGTTTTGGTATCCTTTTCAGAAACCAACTTACCTTATTGAAGTACTGGGTGTTTTGTTTTTGTTTTGGCCACCTGTTAATATGGGGGTGACTCCTGGCCCTGTGCTCTGGCTCTGCGCTCAGGACTTACTCCTGGTGGTACACAGACCATATGAGATGCGGGAATCAAACCCAGGTCAGGTGCTTGCAAGGCGAGCACCTTGTCTGCTGTACTCTCCTATCTCCACCCCTGAACTAGATTTATTTCTCTAAGAAAAGCCTGCTTCTGGAACCAGAGAGTCTTGCCTAGGTTGAGACTGTGGCTGTGACACTAGTTAAAATCCAACCCTCCCAGCCCCCCAGAATTGTTGGATGTGACAATTATAATTAACAAGCAGATAAACAAGCTGCTATATGTCTGGCAACCTTGCGGGTAATTATCCAAAGAAGATGAACACAACAAAACACATAGACTCTGACAACAGAATACTGGTTGCTAGAAGGGAAGTGGGTAGAAGAAACGGAAGGAGGGGATTGGCTGGTAGTAGATGAGATGGACATTTGGTGGGGGGTGTGGTGTGGTATAGACACTCACCAGGATAAGAAAGGGGAGGGGAAGGAAGCAGAGGTGACTTACGGTTTTCTCCGTGTGATAGATTGTGTGAATTGTACTTGTGCTTACGAGTCTTGCATTCCTAGAATGCTCCCATGCTCATGACTTATTATCTCCTTAAGTATTAGGCCTTATAAAATTTTATCTAACTATTTGCTTCTAGTTTCATGAGTAATATGGTATACTGTTTACAGTTCTGACTTTGGTATCAGAGCAATGCAGGGCTCAATGGGAAGGCTTCCCTTCTCTTTCCAGAAATCTCAAGTATCCCTATAGCATTGACTATTTTTTTCCTTTGATGTTTGATAGAGTTAATCAGTAACACTCCTGAGATTGCAATTTTCTTTATAGAAAACTTTTAAACTGTAAAATAAACATATTTAACAGATAAATGGTTATTCTGGTTCTCTTTCTTCCTAAGTAAGCTTTGCTAACCTATGCCTTTCTAGGAATTTGTCCAATTCATCAATCTTGTAAAATCTACTGGGAAAGTTCTTAATACACTAACGTTACAGTCCTTTTGGTATATATGTGGGAGCTTTATTATCACCTTCTTCGTTCCTAGTATTAGTAATTACCATCTTCTATTTTTCTTTTCTCTTTCTCATTCTACCTAAGTAATTAATTTTATCCTGCATGGGCTCTCAGTTCCATCTTCCCCATTCAGTGAGACCACTGGGCTCTCCCTAGGTCATTTAAGCATGGAAAGAGCAGCGTGGCATGATGAGGCCCAACTTGTGCTCTTGAAAATAAATATTAGTGGGATGGGGAGAGAGCTCTGGGTAGGGCTCATGTGTGAGGTTTGGAGTTCCAACCCTAGGACCCAACACACACAGATATATAAATACCAGCAGAAGCTCTTGACGTTTGGCAAAGATGTTCTAATCCTTGAGATGTAGCATTTCTTCGGAAACTGAAGAAAGGGGTAAGTGTAGAGACCACTCGGGGTCCCGCTAGACATCTCTGCTGCTGTGAAATGGTGTTCAGTGTTTTTCCTTTGGTCTTTGTCCAGGTTTTCTGTCTCAGCTCGTCTCTGAAAAGCCCCTGACTGAATGCATCCGTGCTGGCCACTATGCAGCAAGTGTCATAATCAAGAGAGCTGGCTGTACCTTCCCCGAGAAGCCAGACTTCCACTGACGGGAAGCAGGAGCCCAGCCCTGGGAGGACACACACTGCCCTGATCGCATCCCGAGAACTCCCACGTCAGTCAAGAAGAAAATCATCTGTCATCTTTTCCTACTCTGATAATGTTCATTCTTAATTTAGATGGTCCAGCAATGCTCAGTAGAATCTTTACTCTCTAAATAACCAACGAAAATGATGCTTATTTCCGTAGTTGGATAGTGCTGCTTGAATGTCAATTAAACGGGAATCTGTGACATTTCAATTGAAATTTTTATTTCATTTTCAATTGCTTTTAAAATATATGTGTATTTAGCAAACTAATCATTTTTTACATTTCTGCTTTGAATGCAGATGCCATTTAATATAATAGCTTTTTTAAGAAGGAATTAATCCTAGTACATCAATCTCTAGCTTTTTATATAAGTATATTTAATTTGGGAGTATGTGTATGTATGTACCACATATATACATGATAAATGGTCAAATAACAGAAATAATTATCTTGCCAAATAATCTTTTCTGTGTGTACGCGAGTGTAATCAACTTTGAGAATAATTAAATTAACTTGCCAAAGTTTGGGTTCTGTTATAATACTCAAATCATAATCTTATATTTACTATGGTACTCTGTAATTTGATACAAATAAATAAAAACTTGTCATCTGGGAATCTTTTTCTGTCTTTGCTCTTCTGTATTCAGCAAACTGAGGAATAAAAATCATTATTTAATACTGAATCCAGAGGGGGCTGGAGCGATAGCACAGTGTGTAGGGTGTTTGCCTTGCTTGCATGCAGCTGACCCAGGTTCAATTCCCAGCATTCTATATAGTCCCCTGAGCACCGCTAGGAGTAAATCCTGAGTGCATTGCCGGGTGTGACCCAAAAAGCAAAATATAAAAATTTTAAAAAAATACTGAACCCAGAAATGAAACCTAATCTGTTGATGGAAATAGGAGGAGAAAAAAATAAATCATTCTTTTGAGTGAGGGGTGGAGGGCAGTTCCTGGCAATACTTACTGGCTGTTCCTGCCTCTGTGCTTAAGGGTCACTCTTAACAATTCTGGGGGACCGTGTGGGTGCACTGGGTCAAACCGGCAAGTTCCTTAACCCCTGTACTGTCTCTGCTGCCCAAGTCACTCTCTTAAGGAAAAAAAAAATAGTCTGAAGAACCCCTGGAGTTAGACTTAATCACTAACCTTAGGCAAGTTTTCTGCCTGTTTGAACTGAAACTTTTTTTCCTATAAAATGGAATAATTATCTTTAAGTACAAGGTTCTCAGTGATTTGAGAATATTAATATAATGTGTTCGCACATGGCTGGATAGTGCCCCAGGAAGGACACTTGCTTTGCATGTGGCTGAACCAGGTTCAATGCCCCAGGCATCATTTATGGTCCTGGAAGTCCCGCCAAAGCCAAGAGTAAACCCTGAACACTGCCGGTGTGGTCCCAAAAAATAAAACAAAAAAAGTTGAGTTTTGGTTTTATTTATGTTTAGGTAAACAGCCTGTCTTTTGAAAAACTGATATTATTCACATACCATAATATTAAGATGTACAGCTGAGTTTAGTGTATTTATCAAATGGTGCAATCATCACCATTTCCTAATCAAGAGTATTTTCAGTACATCAGAAAGAAGGCCTGTGCCTCCCCATATACTCCACTCCTCGTAACATAGGAACTACTTCTCTATTTTTTCCTCCCTATACATTTGCCTTTTGGGGGCATTTATAGAAATAACATTGTATGTGCTTTGCTGCCTTCTGACTCCTTAGCATGTTTTTGAGATCATATATTATCTAGTAGGCCTGTAACTGTGCTTTTTTGTAAGCTAAATAACAGTCCAGTTTTATTTTATTTCACAATAATCTAGGTCTCCTCTCCTAGCATGTGTTCAAGTGTTCAAGGTCATTCATCCTAAACTATGCATGTATCAATACTTTCTCTTTTTTTTTGCCAAATAATACTACACTATTGGCATATTATTAAAATAAAACCACACTTTATTGTCTCATCATTTGATGGACATTAGATTGCTAACACTTTTTCGCTATCATAGCTACTGTTGCTTTTGTACATCCAAGCACTAATTTTGTGTGTTTTCAGTTGGTTTCGATCTATACCTTACAATGGAACTTTTGGGTCACATGATATTATTATGTTTAACTTTTTGCAAAACTGGTAAACATTTTTACATTCCACCACCATTTTACATTCTCACAAGATTTGAGGGCTCTGATTTCTCCCCTCTCTTACCACCACTTACTGTCTGGTTTCTTGGTTATAGCCATCTTCGTTGTTACTAAAGAAATCTCATTGTGATTTTGATTACCATTTCCCTAAAAGCTAGTAGATACTGAGCATCATTTTATATACTTGTTCACTGTTGCTATTTTTCCTTTGGAGAATTGTCTCCTTCATCCCTTTCTAATGGCATCCTTTCAAGCACAAATATTTGTAATTTTTGTTAATCAAGTTTTTTTAATTGATTGACTTGTCCTTTTACCACTGAGCTGTGAGCATCCTTAATAGATGTAAGTCTGAGGTAGTCCACAAATATTCTCTTCCATTCTGTAGTTTATAGTTTCATTTTTTTGTTTTGTATTTTGTTTTTGGCTTGGTTTGGTTGGTTGGTTGGTTTGCGGCGGCTACACCCTATTGTCCTCTGTGCTCCTGGCAGCGATCAGGGGACCATATGCAGTATCAGCCAAGGCAAGTGCTTTACCTGCCATACTGCCTCTCCAGCCCTTGTTTTTTATTTTAATGTAAGAGTATTGCTATTTATTCAGCCATTGATTAGGCTGATTGAATGGGCATGAACTCCACCTTACTTTTTTTTTCTTTTTTATAAATTTATTTATTGAATCACCATGAGAACAGTTACAAAGCTTTCGGGTTTAAGTCTTGGTCAGACAATGATGAAACACCCATCCCTTCACCAATGCCCGTTTTCCACCACCAAAAACCCCAATATATCCCCTATCACACACCCTCCCTCTACCTGTGGCGCAGATGATTTCCACATTACTCTTTCTACTTTGATTACATTCACCAGACCCACCATTATTATTTGGTATTTTTTACCCCAACACTCAGGTCTACCGAAAAGGCAACCATAGAAAATTTGTTCTCTGTTGCTGATTATGAATAACATATGATGTCTTGTGGCCACAGTAGTGACCTCGCAGTTTTGGAATCCTGAAATTTTAACAATTAAATGTGGAGATATTTCTGCCAAAACCTGCTAGGTTCCGAAATTTGTTCCTGAGTCTCTGGAATCATGGCCATTAAGCAGCTTGACCAGAAGCCAGAGAGGCCATTCGTGGGTGGCGACTCAGGATCTCGTTGGGGCAGGAAGGTAAGAGCTGGCTCCACCCCCATGCCGTGAGGCCCCACGTGTCTCATCAGGCCCAAACCTGACTGTCCAGTGGCCTCTGGAGGATGGTGGCCACCGAGCCACCAAGGGAGAGCAGGCGGAGGGACAGCACCCTTTCCCCCTGTCCAGCCCCTTTCTTGATGGCATTCTCTGAAACAGAAATATTTTTTATATTCAAAATTCAGCTTCAAAAAGTTGTTAATCTTTTATTTGCACTATTTTGTCTTTGGTTTGGGGGGCCACATTTGGCAGTGCACATGGCTTCCCTAGCTCAGTGGTACCAGGGATCTCAGCCAGAGCCCCCAGATGCAAAGCCTGTGCTTGTGCACATCAAGCTCACCACCTATCCCCCATTTCATTCTTTTTTTATGTGTCTAGCCAATTTTCTCAGCATCTTTTGTTGAAAGGTCTTTCTTCTTCATGTTATGCTCTTGGCTTCTTAATAAATTATCCATATATCTGTGGGGGGCAAATGTTTTTCTGGGCTCTCAACTCTAATCCATTGCTCTGACTGTATTCTGTTACTACACTCTTTTACCACACTGCTGCAAGGCTTCCAGAGGGGCAACCATAAATAGTGGAAGGGATTGAACCCAGGTCAGCTGCCTGTAAGACAAGTACCTTCTGTACTACCTCTTTGTCCCTCTGCCATTTGTACTTTTTTTTGGGGGGGAGGGCTTTATTGTTTTTCTTTTTTTTTTTTGATCCTTAATTTATATTTTTTTTATCATTTTTTTATTAGTGAAACACCATGAAGTACACTTATAGACTTACAAATTTTTGTGCTTGGGTTTCAGTTATACAATGATCAAGTACCCATCCCTCCACCAGTGCCCATCCTCCCCCACCACGGGTCCTAGCATCCCTCCCACCCCCCATCCCCCCCCCCCCGTCCCACCCTGCCGCTGTGGCAGGGCATTCCTCCCTGTTCTCTCTCTCTTCTTTTGGGTACTGTGTTTTGCCAGAGAGGCATTGAGTGGCAATCATGTTTGGTCTATAGACCACTTTTAGCATGTCTCTCCCACCCTGGGAGGGTCTTCACAACACCCTTTATTTGGTGCTCTCTTCTCTATCTGAGCTTCCTTCTCACCTAGCACATGTGGCTGGCCTTCAAGTCATGGAGCAAAATTCCTGGTACTAATCTGAGCCCTTCCTGGGTGTTAGTCTCCCGTTTTGTTGCTTTATGTTCCCCAGATGAATGCAATCTTTCTGTGTCTATCCCGCTCTTTCTGACTCATTTAGCTTAACATGATACTTTCCATGTAGTACCACTTGTATGTAAATTTCATAACTTCATCTTTTCTTCCCTATAAGGATACCCACGACATTCTTCAAAGAAATGGAGCAAACACTCCTGAAATTTATATGGAACAATAAGCCCCCACGAATAGCTAAAGCAATTCTTGGGAAAAAGAAAATGGGAGGAATCAACCTACCTAACTTCAAGCTCTACTACAAAGCAGTAATAATCAAAACAGCATGGTACTGGAACAAAGGCAGAGTTGCAGACCAATGGAATAGAGTTGAATATACTGACATCTCCTCCCAAACATATAATCATCTAATCTTCGATAAGGGGGCAAGAAAAGTGAAATGGAGCAGGGAAAGCCTATTTAATAAATTGTGCTGGCAAAACTGGACGGCTACATGCAAAAAAGTGGGCTCAGATCTCTGCCTAACGCCATGCACAAAAGTAAGATCGAAATGGATTTATGACCTCAACATCAGACCGGAATCCATAATGTTTATTGAAGACAAAGTTGGCAAAACTCTCCACGATATTGAAGTTAGTGGTATCTTCAAAGAAGTCACGCCACTGGCCGAGCAAGTGAAAACAGAGATAGACAAATGGGACTATCTTAAACTAAGAAGCTTCTGCACCTCAAAAGAAACAGTGACCAAAATACAAAGACAGCCTACAGAATGGGAAAGAATATTCACCAAATACACATCCAACAAGGGGTTGATTTCAAGGATATACAAGGTACTGGTTAAACTACACAAGAAGAAATCACCCAACCCCATCAAAAAATGGGGCGAGGAAATGAACAGAAACTTTCGCAAAGAAGAAATCCGAATGGCAAAAAGGCACATGAGAAAATGCTCTACATCACTAATCATCAGAGAGATGCAGATCAAAACAACAATGAGATATCATTTCACACCACAGAGACTGGCCCACATCCACAAGAACAAAAGCAACAGGTGCTGGCGCGGATGTGGCGAGAAAGGGACCCTCCTTCACTGCTGGTGGGAATGCAGGCTGGTCCAACCCTTTTGGAAAACAGTATGGACGATTCCCAAAAAATTAGAATTCGATCTCCCATTTGACCCAGCTATAGCACTCCTGGGAATATATCCCAGAGAGGCAAAAAGGTATAGTCGAAGTGACATCTGCAATTGTTTGTTCATTGCAGCACTCTTTACAATAGCCAGAATCTGGAAAAAACCTGAGTGCCCAAGAACAGATGACTGGTTAAAGAAGCTTTGGTACATTTACACAATGGAGTACTATGTAGCTGTTATTGTTTTTCTTTTGAGGACATACCCAGCAATACTCAGAGATTACTACTGGCTCTGTGCTCACGGGACCACATGGGTTGCCAAAGATCAAAGCCAGATTGGCCACGCGGCAAGACAAACACCCTACCTGCTGTACTATTACTCTGGTCCTGTCATTTGTACTTTAATTTTGCATCTAAGAAACCGTTGCCTAATCCAAGAAGCTGTTTTCTAATTTTTATAGCTTTTGCTCTTAAATTTTTTATTCATTTTAAGTTTATGCGTATATATACACACAAATATATATATATATATATATATGATATAGGTCTAAATCCTCTTGCTTATGGAGATCCATATCTTATTAAAATGACTTTCTTCTTTATGAATTGCTTTGGTACCCTTGTTGAAACTCAGTTGACCAGAATTACAAGGTTTTCTTTTATTTCTGGATTCTTAGCTCTATTACATTGGTTTATTTTCTACATTTCTTCCAATCCAGACTGTTTTTATTACTGAAGCTTTGCATGAGTTTTGAAATCAGGAAATGGGTATATTCCAATTTTGTTCCTAAGAACAATTTGTTTGAATGCTAGGAATTGTATTAAAACTATTTTAGACTATCTTCCCCTTTAATCAGTAGGAGGAACATAAACACACAGATCCTGTAATTTTCTTGTAATAAAAAAAATAGTCATAGGATAGGTGTTTTTCTCACATTGAGTACTTACTATTGTAGTTCTTTGTTTTGGTAGCAAAAAAATAATTACTAGGCTAACTAGTTACCAGTATTGTCCAGGATATGGAGTAAAAGGAACTGAGAACATAATTTGTTGCAACCATTGTAAAAAATAGTGTGATAGATCTTAAAAATAAAAAATAGAACCACCATTTAATCCAGAAATCTACTTCTGGATTATTCATCCAAGTATTTTAACTCAAAATGTGTGAACCCCAGGGGCCAGAGTGTTCTGTGGGTAGGGCATTTGTCTTGTGCATGGCTGACCAGGTTCAATCCCCAGCACCCCACAAGTCTCCTGAGCCTGCCAGGAGTCATTCTTGAGCACAGAGTCAGGAGTAAGCCCTAAGCACTACCAGATGTAGCCCAAGAACTAAAAAAAAAGAGAGAGAGAGAGAAGAAAAAAATTTTTTTAATGTGAACCTTAGTTTAGTTGACCCCTGGTGCTAGTTACAATAACCAAATTACAGAAACAACCTGGGTGCCCGCCAGTAGCTGAGTGGTTAATGATGTAGAATGTATACCCAATGAGGTACTACTCAGCTATCTCTTTACAAAGCTAAATGACGTATTCTTTATCTTTTCAAAAAGCTGAAGTTTGGGACCAGAGAAATAGTATAGTGAATAAGGCTGCTTGCCAATCTGATCGATCCCCATCATTCCATAGGGTCCCTCAAGCCCTCCAGGAGTAAGCCCTGAGCACTGCCGGGAGTGGGCCAAACAATTTTTTTTAAGCTGAAACTTTGCCACTTGAAGAAAAATGACTAGAACTTGAAGAAATGCTAAGTGAAGTAAGTCAGAGGAGAAAGCAGAGATTTTCACCTATAGTAAATAAGGAAACAAAGCAAATGAATAGATAAAGCAAAGTCATATTGAAGTAGTGAACATTGACAAGGAAAAGACTACCAGTAGGTAAGAGTTAGGGAGGGAATTCAAACTTTGGGAGCCTAATAGATATTGGTGGGTGCTTTTTAAAATTTGGGGGTTTTATTGTTGGGGGGTTGGCTTTTTTTTGGGGTCACCAGCGACCCTCAGGGGTTATTCCTGTCTCTAGACTCAGGCAGTGCTTGGGGGAAAATAAGGGGGTCTAGGGATCAAACCAGGGACGGCCACATGCAAGGCAAATGCCCTACTTGCTGTTCTATTGCTCTGGTCTCTAAAATTTAACAATTTGGTTTTTAATGACTCAGGGACCAAGGAGATAGTTTAACGGGCTGGTTGGGGTTCATGTCTGGCATTCACAGAGGCCCCGGGTTTGAGCACCTCATGACTTCCCCTCTGCCCCAGCACCATAAGAAAGCCCCCCCTTCCCCCAGAAAGTAGAAAGAAAAACAATGGCTAGGTTAGTCTCAGGGAAGATGACCGGCTATCGCACATTCCCTCTGTAGCTAAAATTTTTTATCTGGGAATGAGGAGTAAGTCCCCCCAGTTTTATAGTATATTGTTTTAATGAATTTGAGAGAAAATACGGAATGTTGGGAGAATAATAATGTTGTCAAGACTGAGTTCAGTCCTCAAGGTGGCTTCAAATAAGTTCACGGACTGATTTTATGCACAAGGTGTAGATATTTCAGGTGTGACATCCATAAAGTTTAGTCATACACCAGTGGTTTTAACAAGCTTGCTTCCCTGCACATGGGGAGAAGTGGTTCTTCTGTGAAGAGGGAGCCAGAAACACACAGGCCACTGGTGAGTGTGTCACTACCGGGCAGATGAGGTGGATATAGGCCACTGTAGATCAGCGGCGAGCCTGAGTGGTATGGAGAATTAGAACATTCAGATCAGCCTCGTCTCAGTGAGTAATCCAGGCAGCCAGGAAAAAAAATGGATTCTGTGAGGTGAAAAGGACTATGTTCACTCTGGAAACAAGATGGGAGGCAGAATGCAAGAGCAGGAGAAAAGGAATAGAGAGCAAGAGTTGCTATTGTATTTTCTTCTTAGGGGGTGAGGACTGGGGGACATACATCCAGCACTGCTCAGAGATTACTCCTGGGGGACCATATGGGATGCAGGGGATTGAACACAGGTTGGCCATGTGCAAGGCAAGTGCCTGTCTGCTGTAGTATTGCTCCAGCCCCCAACTGTTGTGTTTTCTTCATGAAGTGTCCTTTTACATACAACTTTGGTTTTTCAAAAGAAGAAGAGTAATATTTTCTTTTAGCTCTGGCAACTTAAGTCAAGCAGCCTGACTAAAATTTTTACACAGTTTTGCAGAGCAAACGTTGTGATTTTTTTCCATTTATGTTTTAAACTACTTTTATTTAGGTTGTGGGACTTACAATATTGTTACTCATAGTTATTATGAATATACATCCCGGTACTCACCATCAGAGAGCCCACTTTCCCTCCATTAGTGTCCCAAGAGCTCTCAACCTCACACCCCCATTCTATTTTATTTTTAATGCTTTCAAAACATATGTAATGGAAAGATAGTCTTAGAAACGTAAAAATCTGCAGAGGAAACATGTATTTGGTTAACTGTCTAAAAATTCTGCCCAGAGTCTGAAGAGATAGTACAGCAGGTAGGGCACTTGCCTTGCACACAGCTGACCCAGGTTCGATTCCTGGCATCCCATATTTTCTCCCAACTATGGCCAGGAGTAATTCCTGAGTGCAGAGCCAGGTATAACCACATTCCCAGTGTGGGCCCAAACAAAAAGAAACAAAATCAAGAAAAAGCATTAACCATTAAAGAAGATATTGGTACATAGAACTCTTTAAAAAAAATTAACTTTCTTTTTTTGGCTTTGGGGCCACACCTGGGAGTGCTCAGGACTTCTCCTGGCTCTGTGCTCAGGACACCATATGGGACGTCAGAGATTGAACCTGGGTCAGCTGCATGTAAAGCAAGCAACCTACTCACTGTACTATTGCTCAGTTCCAGTCTCATCAGTCTTTGTTGAGATAACATGTTCTTTGTTGTTGCAGTGTTCTTTGTTCACTCATGCTTATGGTATTCAGAGTTGTGCCCCTCCATCCACAGTATGCCTAAGACCCTCCCCCACCATCCTAGAGTCGCTGGTAGTCCACGACTCCCTTCCCACTGAGCCCAACCCAGACTTCCTATTTGCTAATCTCAGTTCTAAGTTTAAAATCCAAGATATAGTGGCATTAAATACTATCCCTTGATGGGCTGGAGCGATAGCACAGTGGGTAGGGCATTTGCCTTGCATGCAGCCGACCCAGGTTCGATTCCCAGCATCCCATATGGCTCCCCAAGCACCGCCAGGAGTAATTCCTGAGTGCAAAAGCCAGGAATAATCCCTGAGTATTGCCGGGTGTAACCCAAAAAGAAAGAAATTAAATGAATGAATACTTTCCCTTGCTTTGTTTCTTTATATACCATGAACTAATGAGATCACTGGCATTTTAACTTCTCCCTCTGACTTTAGTTTGTTTCGTTTTGGGGGGCACACCAGGTAGGGCTTCTCCTGGCTCTGTACTCAGGGATCACTCCTGGCTGTGCTCAGGGGACCACATGGGATGCCGGGAATCAAACCTGGGTTGGCTGCGTGCAAGGCCAGCACTCTGCCCACTGTTCTATCTCTCTGCCCTCTTCCTTTGACTTATTTCAGTAAATATCCAACCAAGTTGTTTCCAGATCTCAACACTTGGAAATCATGCTGCAAATGAATATAGGTGTGCACATATCTCCAAGTTAATGTTTTTGTTTCCTTGGAATCTATGCTGAGGAGTTAAATTGCTGGATCATATGTAAGTTCTGTCTTGTTTGGGGGCCACACCTGGCTATGCTCAGGGCTTATTCTTGATTCTACACTCAAGGATCACTCCTGGCAGGGCAGGGAGGACCATATGTGGTGCCAGGGATTGAGTACATACATTGCAGCGCCGTAACTATTTCCAGACCTGGAAGTTCTATTTTATTTGTTTGAAAGCCACACCCAGTGGTGCTCATGGACTCCTCCTAGTTTTGATGCTTGTGGTTGTGTTGGCAGAACTCAGGGTAGCATGTGGTGCCAGGGATTGAACCTAGGTCTTCTGCACACAAAACATATGTTCAGCCTGTTGAACTATCTTTCTGGCCCATTTTTAATTTTTCAAGAAGTCACCAGACCTTTTTCCACAGAGTCTGAATTAGGCAATATTTCCACCAACGGGCACAGGGCTCCTTTTCACCATATCCCACCAACACTTGTTTCCACTCTTGATATGGGCTGTTCTCACTGGTGTGAGATGATAACTCGTTGTTTTGATTCACATTTACGTGATAACTGAAGATGAACATTTTTCATATTCCTATCAGTAGTTATGCCTTTCAGCCCTTCTAACTATTTCTGTATCCCTCATTTAGTCTTTGTTTGCTTTGCCAAGGGAGTTGATTCATAGAAGAGAAAACCGCCGAGTTCAATATCCTGAAGAGTTCTGCCTATGTTTTCCGTGATGTATTTTAAGGATTCTGCTCTAATCTGTCTTAATCCATATTATCCTTTGTGTATGGTGTAAAGTAGGAGGTCCTGTTGTTTGTTTGTTTTTATTTTTGGCATGTGACTATCAGTTTTCCCAGTGCCGGTTTCGTTTGTTGTTTCTCTTTTTTTTTCCAGGGGTGAGGGTGCATTTGTTTGAGGGTCACACCCTGCAGTGTTCAGGGGTTACTCCTGGTTCTGTACTCAGGAATCACTCCTAGAGGTGCTCAGGGAAGCATGGAATGCCTGGGATTGAACCCAGATCAGCTGCATGCAAGGCAAACACCCAACCCACTGTACTATCACTCTGGCCTCTTTTGTTGTTTTTTTGTTGTTTTGGGGAACTATACCCAACTATACTCAAGACTTACTTTTGACTCTGGGCTCAGAGATCACTCCTGGAGGAGATCAGGGGAATTAATGGGGCTCCAGGTATTCAAGTGGCATTCAAAACAAGTGTCTTAACTGTTGTACTATCTCAACAGCACCCCCAACACCATTTGTTGAAGAGACTTTCCATTCTCCACTTCATACACTTAGCTCTGTTCTCATTAATTAACTACCCATACATATGAGGATCTTCTTCTAAGCTCTTATTTCTATCTTATTGATCTGTAAGTCTGCTTTTATTCCAGTACCATGCTGTTTTGAATATTATAGTTTTAGCATGTAGTTTGAAGTTAGGAAATGCAATGTCTCCTATCTATTTTTGGTGATAATTGCTTTGGTTATTTTATGAGTTTACAATAGTATGTACAATTCCATACTATTTTTGTGGGGGGGAGAATTTAGCAATGCGTGGCTCAGTGCTCAGGGATCACTCCTGGTAGAGTCATGGGACCATGTGGGGTGCTGATGATCCAAGGGCAGCCATGTACAAGATAAGCACCTATCACTGTACTACCCCAGCCCCTCCATATAAATTCTAGCATTATTTCTGTATTCTTGAAGAATTCCAATAGAATTTTTTTTATGTAGGAGTACTGCTATTTATTCAGCCACTGATTAGGCTGACTGAATTGTGCATGAACTCTGCCTTACTTTTTTTTCCCATTTTTTACAATTTTATTTATTGAATCACCATGAGAGCAGTTACAAAGCTTACAGGTTTAAGTCTCGGTTATACAATAAACACCCGTACCTTCACCAGTGCCCATTCTCCACCACCAAAAACCCCAGTCTACCCCCATCCCACACCCTCCCCCCAACTGTGGGGCAGATAATTTCCAAATTACTCTCTTTATACTTTGATTACACTCAACATTTTGACACTGCACCCACCATTATTATTTGAGATTTTACCCCAACACTCAGATCTGCTGAAAAGGCAACAGTAGACAATTTGTTTTCTATTACTGGTTATGAATAATATATGATGCCGTGTGGCTGCAGTAGTGGCCGCACAATTTTGAAATTCCAAAATTTCAACAATTAAATCTGGAGGGATTTCTTGCCAAAACCTGCTGGGTTCTGAGATTTGTTCCTGAGTCTCTGGGATCATGGCCATTAAGCAGCTTGATCAGCAGCCAGAGAGGTCGTTCATGGGCTGTGACTCGCAGTCTCATTGGGATGGGAAGGAAAGGGCCGGCTCCACCCCCATCCCATGAGACCCCACATGTCTAGTCACTGAGGGCCCAAACTCGGGGTCCAATGGCCTCTGGTGGATGGCAGCCACCGAGCCGCCAAGGGTGAGCAGGCAGAGGGACAGCACCCTTTCCCCCCTGGGGTGGACCGGCAACTACTGCGAGGTCCAGATGTATTTCTGCCAAAAGCCACTGGGTTTCAAGATTTGTTTCTGAGTCTCTGGGATCATGGCCGTTAAGTAGCTTGATCAAGAGCCAGAGAGGCCATTCGTGGGTGGTGACTCGGGGTCTCATTGGGACGGGGAGGAAAGGGCCTGCTCCACCACCATCCCGTGAGGCCCCATGTGTGTCACCTCTGAGGGCCCAAACCTGACTGTCCAGTGGCCTCTGGAGGATGGCGGCCACTGGGCCGCCAGGGGGAACAGACCAAGCCACGAAACCTATTCCCACCTGGAGTGACCCAACACCGGTAACCTACTACAGGGTCCGGACACATTTCTGTCAAAAGCCGTTGGATTTTGAGATTTGTTTCTGAGTCTCTGAGATCATGGCTGTTAAGTAGCTTGATCAGGAGCCAGAGAGGCCGTTTGTGGGTAGTGACTCGGGGTCTCATTGGGACGGGGAGGAAAGGGCCGGTTCCACTCCCATCCCGTGAGGCCCCATGCATCTCGTCACTGTGGGCCCAAACCTGACTGTCCAATGGCCTCTGGTGGATGGTGGCACCGAGCCGCCGAGGGGGAGCAGGCGGAGGGACAGCACCTTTTCCCCCCTGGGGTGGCCTGGCGACAGTAACCTACTGTACGGTCCATCCACACGCATTTCTGCCAAAAGTCACTGGGTTTCAATATTTGTTTCTGAGTCTCAGGGATCATGGCTGTTAAGCAGTTCAATTAGGAACCAGAGAGGCCTTGCCTCTGATTATATAGCTGAGCTGATTTGTGGGTGTGTCTCCCACATACCTAACTTTTGGCCATTTACTTTCTTGGTAAAGTTTGTCCCAACTTCTTGCCCCAAAGGCACAGCAGCAATTTTGGGGTAACTGAAAGTCTGAAGGTGCCATGGGGCTGCTGGTGCACTCACCTCACAGGTACAGATTGACCTGCTGGCGGCACCATATCCCCGAATGCCATTAGAATTTTGATAGCAATTGCAAAAGACTTTGTTGATAAGAACACCATTTAAAATGTGGTATACGTAAACTACAGACCAGTCTAAATATTTTACAAAACACTTATCTGACAAAAAATCTGAATATATTAAAAAGCTGCAGCTCAATAATAAAAAACTTTGCAAGAGAATATATGAGTGACCAATAAGCATATAAAGTAGTCATTATTATCATTAGGTATAAAATAAACATTCGAACCTCAAACAATTTGCACTGTCTGCACTGTAGCACTGTCCTCCCATTGTTCATCGATTTACTCAAGTGGGCACCAGTCACGTTTTCATTGTGAGTCATCACCCACGAACGGCCTCTCTAGCTCCTGATCAAGCTACTTAATGGCCATGATCCCAGAGACTCAGAAACAAATCTCTAAACCCAGCGGCTTTTGGCAGAAATGTGTCTGGACCACACAGTAGGTTACTGTTACTGGGCCACCCCGGGGGGAAAGGGTGTTGTCCCTCCGCCTGCTTCCCTCTGGCGGCCCAGTGGCTGCCATCGTCCAGAAGCCACTGGACAGTCAGGTTTGAGCCCACAGTGACGAAACATGTTGGGCTTCACGGGATGGGGGTGGAGCCAGTCCTGTCCTTCCCACCCCAATGAGACCCCAAGTCATTGCCCACGAACGGCCTCTCTGGCTCCTGATCAAGCTACTTAACGGCCATGATCCCAGAGACGCAGGAGCAAATCTCGGAACTCAGCAGGTTTTGGCAGAAATCCCTCCAGATTTAAGTGTTAAAATTTCAAAATTTCAAAATCGCGCGGCCATTGGGGCTGGAGAGATAGCACAGCAGGTAGGGCATTTGCCTTGCATGCAACTGACCTGGGTTCGATTCCCAACATTCCATATGGTCTCCTGAGCACCGCCAGGAGTAACTCCTGAGTGCAGAGCCAGGAGTAACCCCTGTGCATCGCCAGGTGTGACCCAAAAAGAAAAAAATCGCGCGGCCACTACTGCAGCCACGCGACATCATATGTTATTCATAACTAGCAATAGAAAACAAATTGTCTACGGTTGCCTTTTCAGCAGATCTGTGTGTTGGGGTAAAATCTCAAATAATAATGGTGGGTCTGGTGTCAAAATGTTGAGTGTAATCAAAGTATAGAGAGAGTAATTTGGAAATCATCTGCCCCACAGGTAGGGGGAGGGTGTGGGATGGGGGTAGACTGGGGTTGTTGGGGGTGGAGAATGGGCACTGGTGAAGGGACGGTGTTTCATTGTATGACCGAGACTTAGACCCGAAAGTTTTGTAACTGCTCTCACGGTGATTCATTAAATAAAATTATAGGTAAGGTAAGGTAAAGGCCCTCCCGTTGATCGTCGATTTGCTCGAGCGGGCCCAGTAACGTCTCCATTGGAGACTTTGTTGTTACTGTGTCTGGCATATCGAATACTCTCGGTAGCTTGCCGGGCTCTCCGAGAGGGGCGGAGGAATCGAACTCGGGTCGGCCATGTTGGCCGCTTGTAAGGCGAACGCCCTACCCGCTGTGCTATCGCTCCAATTATAAACAATGAAAAAAAAGTAAGTTGGAGTTCATGCCCAATTAAATCAGCTAATCAGTGGCTGAATAAATAGCAGTACTCTTACATAAAAAAAAAGAAAAAGTCTTAGATGTTTCTTGTCAAAGTAAACACATCTATTCTTTGCTCCAACAATTCCACTCCTTATATTAACTCTAGAAAAATAAAAACATATATCCACAAAAAGACTTGTCATAAACTATGGATAGAGCTTTCATTCATTATTGCCAAACCCTAAAAATACTATCCACAGTCCAAAAGATGAAATTGGGGACTGGAGTGATAGTATGGCAGATTAGGTGTTTGTCTTGCATGTGGCCAACCCCAGTTCAATCTCCAGCATCCCATATGGTCTCCCAAGCACTTGCAGGAGTAATTCTTCAGTGCAGAGCCAGGGATAACCCCTGAGCATTGTCAGGTGTGACCCCAATAGAAAAACTGTCATTGTCACTGTCCTCCCGTTATTGAATCGATTTGCTCGAGTGGGCCCAGTAACATCTCCATTGTGAAACTTTGTTGTTACTGTGTTTGGCATATCGAATAAGTCACAGGTAGCTTGCCAGGCTCTGCCGTGTGGGCTAGATACTCTTGGTAGTTTGCTGGGCTCTCTGAGAGGGGTGGAGGAATTGAACTCAGGTCGGCCAAGATGGCCGCGTGCAAGGCAAATGCCCTACTCACTGTGCTATCCCTCCAAGCCAAAAGAAAAACAAATTCTAAAAAAAAAAAAATATTAAAATCATGGTATATTCAAACAATGGATTATAGTCAGCAAATATGTATATGAAATATGTGATGAATATCCATATATTAAAAATATAAGAAATTATTGATGAGATGGCATGAATCGATCTCAAAAGCATTTTACTGAGTCAAAGAAGCCAAAAATAAAAGAGGGCAAACTTAGATTCCTAAGTTATACAAATTCCTAAATTATGCAAATTCCAAACTTGTATAATAGGCAAAAGTATCTTTGTTAAAAAACAAACAAAAAAAAAAACAAGAAGAAGAAAACCACATCAGAACGAGGATTGGATTTGTTTGAGAGGAAGTTGGGGAATGGGGAAACTCAATGAGGGAACTTTTACAGCTGACATGTTGTTCTGTCTCATAACACATTAGTTACATGGGTGTATACACTTGTCAGAATTGTGAGACTAGGGCACTTCACTTAAATTGCTGGTTTTGGTTTTTGACCCACACCCTGAGGGAACATATGTGATGCTGGGGAGTAAACCCTAGTCAGCTACTTGCAAGGCAAGTGCCTTAATCCCTGCACAATCTCTCCTGCCCAAACTGATTTTTATCACACACTAGTTGTAACTAGGTAAGTAATGAGGTGCATACTTACAGAGTTGTATGAATGTTTTAAACGTAATGAAGTGTATTTTAAAAGAATAATGAGAGGCAAGGATGGATGTACAGTGGGTACACCTTGAGCATCACCGGGTGTGACCCAAAAAGAAAAAAAAAAGAAAAATCTACAATTCAGTGTTTTCTTTCAGTAGGTTCACAGGATTGTGCAATGATAAACCACAATCCCTAGTACCTCTCCGTCGGCCACTTCTCTACTTTCTATGTCTTCAAATTTGCTTGTTCTGGACATTTGGTGTAAAGAAAATCACACAATATTTGGTTTTATAAAACTGACTTCTTTCACAGCATAATTCTTTTCAAGATTGACCTATATTGTTAGCATGTATAAATATTCCAGGGCCTTTCCAATTGCCAAAAATATTACATAGTAAGAATAGTTTACATTTCATTTATTTGTCCAGTGATGGGCACTCAAGTTATTCCCACTTTTTCACTCAGATGAATAAAGATCCTGTGGACATTCATGCACTGATTTTTATGGGGGCATATATTTTCATTTCTTCTAGATAAGTTGGAGTACAATAGTAAATTCTATGCTCATTTGTCTTGTTTGGGAGTCAGACTCAGCTGCGCTCCTAGTTCAGTGCTCAAGAGTCACTCCTGGTAGGGCTCAGGGACCATATGTGGTGCCAGGGATCGAAACACATTGTACTATCTCTCTGGCCCTCTATGTTCCTTTTTTAGTTTTGGGACCACATGTGACTGCGCTTAGAGGCTTACTCCTGGCTGTATGCTCAGAGGTCACTCTTGATGGAGCTCAGGGGACCATATGAGGTGACAGGGACTGAACTTGGGCCCATCACACTCAAGGCAAACCTTATCCACTGACTATCTCTTTGGCCCCCATGTTCACATTTTCAGGAACTTCAAAACTATTGCAACCACAAAAATTTCCATTTCAACAGATGTACACTAAGGTTCAATTTCTCCACATCCTTGCCAACATTTACCATTGCTAGTTTTCTCCCACCTTTTATTATTGTTATAAAATATACATATAAAGGCAATCATACATCAAGACAATGCACGTTTGTAAACATGTTACTTTAGCATAATAAAACATAAAATACATCAATCATTTTAAGCAATTCAGAGGCACTAATACATTCCAAAACTATTTCATCACTACCAGCAGAAACTTCCTACCCATAATTGTTCCACTATACTGGCTCCCACCTTTAGCCTACATTTTTGTTGCTATCAGTTTTTTCATTCTCAATATTTCACATTTGTGGAATTATATAATTTTTGTCTCGAGTATACTTAGCATAATCTGTTCAAACTTGATTCATGGTATAACATATGTCAGCATCAGCATGTCATTCCTTTATTTATTTATTTATTTTGCTTTTTGGGCTACACCCAGCGATTCACAGGGGTTACTCCTGGCTCTTCACTCAAGAATTACTCCTGGCGGTGCTCAAGGGACCATATGGGATGCTGGGAATCAAACCCGGGTCGGCCACGTGCAAGGCAAACGCCCTATCCACTGTGCTATCACTCCAGCCCCTATTTATTTATTTATTTACTTATTTTGCTTTTGGGCCTCACCCAGCATGCTCAGGGGTTACTCCTGGCTCTGCTCTCAGGAATTACTCCTAGGACCTTATGGGGTGCTGGGGATCAAACCAGGGTCAACCATGTTTGGTTCTCTGAGCCCTGCCAGGAGTGATCCTTGAGGGCAGAGCCGGGAGTAACCCCTGAACATGTGGCCAAAAAAAAACAGAGAAGAAAAAGATGGGCTATTTGTATAATTAAGTATAAATGCCTACTATGAGAACGATTAAAACAGTGAGAATTGGCATAGAATAAATCTGTCAATTTTATGGGGGGCGGGGTTTGGACTACACCTGGCAGTGCTCAGAGACAACTCCCAGCTCAGTGCTCCAAGGACAATGCAGTGCTCGGGACTGAGCCTAGCTGCTTCACGTGCAGAGCACATGCTCTGACCTTTGAGTTATCTCTCGAGCCCTCAGAAGGAAATTCAAAATCTTGAGACAAATCAAAGCATATGCAAGTATTTATGAAAAAGTCACTTGATCCCTTGACATCCTGTTACTCATCAATTTGCTCAAGCGGGTGCCAGTAACGTCTCCATTCGTCCCTGTTGCGTGCTAGTGTAGCCCAATGGTGTCTGCTCGTTCTTGGAACACGAAGAGCCTCAAACGGATCATTCAGGGTCTTGATGAAGAAGTTTGACCATCTCGTCAGTGGGCAGCCACACAATCTTTTGACATCCCATGGAATCCAGTCAGTAATGGCTCTAGTTCAGTAGTCGTCTCCAAATCGCATTACATGTACAGTGCATCTGATTTTTGACACCTTGGCAAACGAAACAGTGTCCCTGATTCTTGATCACTGATGGAGGTCGGAACTCTGGATTCTTTCTCTCACTTGAGTGAAGCGTGATATTCCAAGCATAGCTCTTTCGATTCCTCTTTGGAAGACCAGAATAGCATTCTCGTCCTGTTTTCATAGGGCCCAGGTCTCTGAGGCATATGTTAATGCAGGAAGACCCATGGAGTCAAAGAGATGTGCCCGGAGCCGGAGGTTCTTCGTCCTCTTAGGTATTTCTTTGATGCTCTTGAAGGCGTTCCTCTTCCTCCTGTGCAACTCAGGTGCCAGGTCATTTGTCATGTTGAGTTCTCAACCTAGGTACACATAACTGCTGCATTCGGAGATGTTCGTTCCATTGAGAGTGAATGGAACATCAGGAACTAGTCCATTTTTCATAAACATTGTCTTTGTGAGATTTAGCCGCAGTCTGACCTTTCCATGGTCGAAGTCGGCCAGCATTTGTGCTGGTTGGCTAATGTTCGGTGTTATTAGAACGATGTCATCAGTGAAACAGAGGTGGTGTAGTTGCCGACCGTCTATCTTCACTCCCATCCCTTCCTATTTCAGTAGTCGCGTGACGTTCTTGGGGGTGGCACAGAAGAGTTTCGGTGAGATGGTATCATCCTGCCAAACCCCTCTCTTAACATGGGTGATCACTTCCTTGTAGAATGGTGAGATCCTGGTAGTGAATCCATAATACAGCTCACGAAGGATCCTGATGTATTGAGTTTGAACGCCCTGTTTGGCTAGGGCTTTCATGACTGCTTCAGTCTCAACAGAATCAAGGCCTTCTTTAAATTAATGAATGTTAGCAGCATCTTGAATTCCCGAGATACCTCAATGAGCTTGGTTATCATGTGGATATGGTCGATCATGCTGAATCCTTTTCAGTACCCGACTTGCTCACATGGTTGTCCTTCCTCTAGTGTTCTGCCAATCCTATTCAGGATGACTCAAGTGAACAGCTTGTAGACGACAGACAACAGGCAGATTGGGTGATAGTTTCCAATGTTGTGGATGTCTCCTTTCTCGTACAGTAGTACAGTCCTGCTGGTTTTCCACTGGGACAGAAACTTGCATTCAGACAGGTAGCATGTGAAGAGCCGAGCCAGTGAATTGATGAGCACTGAACAGCAGGATCTTCAGGTGTTCGGGTCTGACCTTGTCTGAGCCGGGTGCTGTTCGCTTCTTTACAGATGAAATGGCGTGTCAGATTTTGGAAGGGAGAACATTGGGTACGACATATCCATCCTGTGGAATTTGGTATGTGGGCAGGCGGACATGGCGATCGAAGAGATCCAAGTAGAAATCATGGATAGTCTTCTCCATTGCCCTTCTGGAAGGATGTTGGAGGGCAGTCATCTTGGTCTTGTAGTTGGCGAATGACAGGTGGGCGTTGCGAATGCTTTTCCCAGCTTCTGCCACATCTGCCAGCACTGCTGCTCTTCTCTCTTTGAGATCTTCCTTCATCGCTTCTCTGCACTGCTTTGCAAGCTTGGACATTCGCTTGTGGTTACCTGAGGCTTGTGCCAAGCCACGTTGGCAAATGAGCTCAAGAGTTTTCAAAGACAGGTGTCTTTTTGTGGCTATCTCTTGGCGTTCCTCGCACAATCATGGAGGTGCTGAATCAGTCGATCATATTCCTTGTCAGTGTTGTCAAGGACAGCATCTTCCCACAAGATGCCGCAATAGTGCCAAAGAGCTCCCAGTTGGTGGTCGTTCTGGGAGTTCTCTTAATCTTTGCAGCCCTTTCTCCCTGCTTTTTGAAGTAGAATTTTGCACAAAGGAGACGGTGGTCCGATCCCATTTGGAATGTTGGGACAACAGTGACGTCAGTCAGGCAAAACTGTTGATTGAATATGATATGGTCAATTTCATTGTGGAACCGTCCACTGGGAGACTCCCATGTCCAACGTTTAGATTTGGCCTTCTGGAACTGTGAGTTACCATGGATGGTCTTGGTCAACATGATGAACTCAGTCTCTCACCCTGTTGGTTCCATTCTAGGCCATGGGTCCCAATGTGGAGTTCTTCAGCTGATCTTCTCGGTCCTACCTTGGCATTAAAATCACCAACAATGATCTTGTAGAAGATGTGGTCTTCTTTATAGAACTTCTCCAGCTCCATGTAGAACTTCTCAATTTCTCCTTCGTCATAATTGTATGTTGGTGCGTAGACAACAAAGAAACTGCTGGCAGTGAGCCACATCTATTCAAGTGTAATCCTCTGATTTGGGTTGTTAGGCATTTGAATGAATCAATACTCATGGCCAAGTTCGTGTTGACAAGGACGCTGATACGACGGATGCCTCTTTTGTCACATGTTCCAAGGAACAGTTCTTCTCCAGTGTCAAAAACAGCGTGATGTGATTGATGCCTTCTTGTCTCGGTCAGACCAATGTTGTTGTACTTGATCTTTCGCACTTGTACCATCAGGTCCTCAATGGATGCATCCGATGCCAGTGACATGCATTGAAAGTACAGACAGTCATTTTTGTCCTTCGTTTTGGCAGCCTAGTTTTGGCCTTGAGATCTTATCAGCCTCTCCTTTCTCATCCTTCTTAGCGCTGCCATATTGGTGGCTCTTTCGGGGTCAGGGGAATGAGACCCATTGTATTTACTGGTTTTGGCATCTCGAACACACCACAGATAGCTTGCCAGGCTCTGCCATGCGGGTGGGAAAAAGTAAAAGAGGAAAAATATTTCTCAAAGAGTTTTGGGAGAGTTTGATTCCTTTCTAATTTTTTTTTACTATTATTTGTCACTTTAAATGTTTTAATATTAAAACAGAGCTGAAGATGTTTGCCCAGCACCTGATAGATCTGGGTTTGATTTCCAGCACCACATCTAGTTTCCTGAATCAGAAGTGACTCCTGAGCCAGGGCTAAGCCAGGGCTATACCTCCAGGTATGGCCCCCAAACCAAATATTGGTAGACAGACAAATAGATATAAATATAGATTAAGACGCCATGATTTACATAGTTATTCACAGCTGAGTTTCAGGTGTACATTGTTTCAACCAATCCCACACTGCTGTCAACTTCCCTCCACCAATGTCCCTGGGTTCCCTTCCACACCCAGCCTGACCCTTGACAGGCACATTTCTTTCTCTCTCCTTTGTTTTCTTTTCTTTTTGTGTCACACCCAGCAATACTCAGAGGTAACTCGTGGCTCTGCACTTAGGAATTACTCCTGGCAGTGTGCTTGGGAGACCATATGGGATGCTAGGGGTTTAACCCGGGCAAACGCTCTACCCGCTGTACTATCGCTCCGGCCACACAGGCACATTCCTAAGTTCCCTGTCGTAGTTTGGATCTCCTGCTTTCAGTGTTGTCGTTGGTTCTGTGGTTTAGGTATGCACATATATCACATGTCTACACCAATGATGTGCCCCAGGGCCCTGTTCCCCGCCCCCCCCCCCCGCCCCTGTGCCCTCCCATTCCATCTCTAAAAAACAATTTAGGTCCTTTTGTTGTTGTTTGAGGACAGCCGCTGATGGTGCTCATCAGGGTTCCACATTGAACACTGCTTCAAGGGACCCTGCACAGTGCCCGTGACCATGCCCCAATGGTGCATGCAAGACAAGCGCCTACATTCTGTATGACCTCTCCGGCCAGGGAGAGTCGGGTTCTATTTGGGAAAATTAAGCTTGAGTTCCCACTGCCTGCTAGTAATCAAGGTGAAGTTTCAAATACATGAGTTATTTTTTAAAATGTACTGAAAACATGGATTAGAGAAAAAAGGGGAAATGTAATATTGAGTCACAAAATGTTTGTCAAAGTGTAATACCAAAAATAAAAATAACAAAGGATGAATAGATTTGCCTACTTTAAGTATTTTAAGTTATGGGTTTAATCCTTGGAACTAACAAAATAAAAGCCGTAAATTTATAAAATTTTTTATTATAAGTAAAAACCCCTTTATCAGGGTTTTGAGCCACCCAGGGATTTCTCCTGGCTCTGTACTCAGAGATCATTTCTGGGCATTGCTCAGGGGACCATACACAGCGCCCAGGGATCAAACCCAGGCCAACTGCATGCAAGACATGTGCTTTGCTGGCTGCCCTGTCTCTCTGACCTTAATTTTTTTTTAATTTTTAGATTTTGGGGTCACATCGAGAGGTGCTCAGGGCTTATTCCTGGCTCTTCTTTGCTCAGGAATAACCCCTGGTGTGACTTAAGGAACCATATATGATGCCAGGGATCAAACCCAGATCAGCCACGTGAAAGCCAATTGCACTACCCACTGTACTGTTACTTTGGATCCGCATGTGATGATTTTTTTTTTTTTTTTTTTGCTTTTTGGGTCACACCCGGCGATGCTCGGGGCTTACTCCTGGCTCATGCATTCAGGAATTGCTCCTGGCAGTGCTCGGGGGACCATATGGGGTGCTGGGAATCGAACCTGTGTTGGTCATGTTGGCTGCGTGCAAGGCAAACGCCCTACCCGCTGTGCTATCACTCCAGCCCCATGGGTCCGTATGTAATTTTTAAAAGGAAAAAGGCAACCCATACATGGGGATAAAATCTTAGCCATTTGAAAGATTGACAAAGGTTAATAACATTAACTTAGAAAACATTCTTGCAGAGCAGGAGGTTAAAAATAAAAACATTAATCCCATTCAAGAGCACCCTGAACACAGGTTAAGAGACCCCAAAAACAAACAGTAATCAATCATAAAAATCAAAACATTCAGGTCAGAACAACAGTACAGTAGGTAGGGCTCAAGAGCTTGCCATCAGGAATGTTGGGTGCTGGGTAGGTAGAACAGTGTCACCTCCCCTGGGCACTCTGGTGTGTGCCCAGCGCCCACTCAGCAGGCTTGGCCCTGCGGAATTAGGAGGGGAAAGCTCCTAACAGCATAACCCAGACAATTTCACTGGGAAGCTGGACTCAGCCTCACTGCCTCGAAAATGAGAGTTGGAGGGAGAACGACTTCTGTTTTCTCTTGTGTAGAATTCAAACTAAAGGACACTCTAGAACAAACATGATTGCCACTCAATGCCTCTTCTGCAAACCACAACACCCAAAAGGAGAGAGAAAACAAAAGGAAATGCCCTGCCACAGAGGCAAGGTGGGATAGGGGGCTGGGGGTGGGAGGGATACTGGGATCCGTGGTGGTGGAAAATGGGCACTGGTGGAGGGATGGGTACTCAATCATTGTATAACTGAAACCCAAGCACAAAAATGTGTAAGTCTACAGCTGTACCTCACGGTGTTTCACTAATAAAAATTAAAAAAAAAAAAAAGTAAAGGACACTGCATGAAGGCCCAAGCCAGCTACAGCTACTTCCTGCTCTAAAACTTGTTCTGCCAGTGGAAAAAGGTCTGACAAGGAAACAGGAGGCTCAGGTGTGGGCGGCGGCCAACCTTAAGCAACTGTCTTCAGTTCTTCATGCTCTTCCCTAGGAAATCATGTTCTTCACCTCTTGATCTCTGAAGTCCCCTAATGTTTAAAATTCTGATTTGTGATTATTTACACCTCTTCAGCCATCATATTGAGCCCCCTGATTCCAGTTCTTCTGTGGCCCAGCAGAGTGACTCAGAGACCCCATATTTAAAGACCCACCGTCTTATTAAGATAAGCCTGGGTAGAATAAAGACAGTGAGTTTGTGTGGACCAGAGCGCCAGTACAGTGGGGAGGGCATTTGCCTCTTGCACATGGTGAACCCGGGTTCGATCCCTGGCATCCTATATGGTCCCCCTACTACCACCAGAAGTAATTCCTTAGTGCAGAGCCAAGAGTAACTTCTGAGCACAGCCAGGTGTGACCCAAAAACAAACAAAACAAAATACAAAGGGAATATGTGTATCCTTGTTCCCAATTTGGTTTTTAACATACTTGAAGATCCCTAATAAGCTAAAGCTATCATGATCTCGGCCTCTCCTCTCTGTGACTCCACCATTATTTTATTGGGGGTGGGGGAAACAGGTGGGCTTTGGGACCAAACCTTGTAGTACTTAGGGCCTACTCCTGGCTCTCTGCTTAGGGATCATCTCTGACAAGCTTAGAGATCATATGCGGTGCTTGGGATCAAGCACCCAGGTCAGCTCCATGTTAGATAAGAGTCTGACCCTCTGTACTGTCTCCAGCCCCACCTCCACCATTACTCATCCCGTAAAGGGACAGCCAACATAGCAGGCACTGACAGACCCACATTTTTGTCATATTTCCACCCCCATCCCATCCTGAAGGAAAGGTGTTTCAAGTGAGGATCCTCTGTGAACAGCAAGCTCTAGTGACAAGGACAAATGTTCCAGTGCTGCCCATTATGGAGGGCTGGAGCGATAGCACAGTGGTAGGGCATTTGCCTTGCACGCAGCCAACATGGCTGACCCGAGTTCGATTCCTCCGCCCCTCTCGGAGAGCCCGGCAAGCTACCGAGAGTATCTCGCCCTCACGGCAGAGCCTGGCAAGCTCCCCGTGACGTATTCGATACGCCAAACACAGTAACAACAAAGTCTCCAATGGAGACGTTACTGGGCCCGCTTGAGCAAATCGGACAGAATACAAACTATCTAAATGCTGAATGAATTATCTAAGAATTGAATGTTCCCCCCCCCCCCGTCCTTTCTCCCCCACCCAGTGAGTCGTTTACTTTGATCAGTTAGTTTTTTAAGTCAATGCCATATCAAATGTAATTATATTCTTAATAATCCTCACATGTTTCCTCCTTGAAGACTTGCAGCAGAATCCACCCAACCACTTCCCATCCAAAGCTTGAATGTCAGCTGAGAAAACTCCCTTTGCCCAGCAAGGCCAAAAGCCAACACAGAGACGTTCCAAGCCAATCGGGTTCATTTCCAATGTCAGACACGGCTTTGAAATACAGGTTTCGACAGCACGTGAACTGCTGGTGAATAATCACTTCAACACGATCCGCCCATTAAGGGCCAAAGGAGGAAACATGATCTTCCACGTGAATAAAATGCAATCGTTGTGTGAAAAGGAAACATACTAAAGGTTTACCTTCAGCTGCACAATCTGGAGGAGACTCTCCTGGCTGGAGTGTGAAAGCCCGTCTATAAACAGCTCCAAATGCTCTGGGCACCAGACAATTGGGCCTTTGAAAGACTGACTGGGAAGTGCTCCCCATTTCCAGGGATTATTCTGTGCAACGCAGTAGAAGCAGGGAGAGCTTTGTCCTGCTTCTTTCTGTGAGGAAGTGTCTGATTCTTCTGGGAGCTCCTGCTCATTCTCCTGCTGTTATTATTTAACTTTAGCAGCAGCAGGGAAGCTAAAGGAAGAGTCGCCCACCACGTAGCCCACCCCGTGCAGGCAGGTGGCTCATTCCCTCTCTAGGAACTGTCATGTGGCTTCAGACCCATTACTCAGAGGGAATCAGGATGATCTGAGGTGAAGCTTTTCCTGGGACACTCTAAAGCCACCCAGGAAGCTCTTTTTAAACCACATGATCCACCATGATCCAGAGACACACAAAGGAATCTCTGAACTGAGCAGCTCACTGCAGAGATGCCGCCAGAATTTAAACCAGGCCAACTTCACCGGGGTGCCTCAGATGGGGGTAGGCGTCGACCCACCACCTGCCCCCTAAAAAACCCCAGCCGCCGCCAACTTCCAGAACCCAATGAAAAGTGCAGGTACACGGGTTCAGTGATGGCAAACTCCAGGCCTCAAGGTATAGGGGATGGGCCGGTCCCTCTCATCCCTCCACAACCCGTCCCCATGGGGCCCTGGAGGTCACGCCCACCAACTGCCTCAGCTGCAACTTAAGTTCCTTAATGGCCATGATCCAGAGACACATAAAAGAATCTCCGAACCAAGCAGCTTGCTGCAGAGATTTCTCCAGACCGGAATTATCTAAAATTTTAGAATTCCAGGAGCACATGGCGGCTCTCACAGCCACTCAACATCTTATGTTATTCATAACAAGCAATGCAAAAGAGAGTATGGGGGAGATTGTCTGCCATCGAGGCAGGGGGAGGGGTGGGATGGGGGGCATAATGGGGACCTTGGTGGTGGAAGATGTGCATTGGTGGAGGGTTGGATGATCGATCACTGTATGACTGAAACTCGAACAGGAAAGCTTTGTAAATATTTCACCGTGATTAAAAAAAATAATAATACTAATAAAATAAAGTTAACATTCTGAATTTAAAATCAACGTAATGTGGAGACCATGCCCAATTCAATCAGCTTAATCAATGGCTAATAGCAGTACTCCTACATTAAAAAATAAAAATAAAAAAACATGATCCCAGAATGTTCACAGAGTTCTACTCTCTGCTGGCAAATTCTAGATCCTGGGAAGGAGCTCCATTTTCAGCCAGTGGAGCACTCATCAATGAGGCCAGAGAGATGCACCACTTATGTGGATATCAGGCAGATGGTGTTCAGGGGAAGGCAGGTACGCGCTCTCCTGGCTGCTCCATACAAGGCTGCCCCTTTGACGGTCGCATTTGAGGAACTGGTGAGATAGTACAGTGAGAGGGTAGGGCATTTGCCTTGCATGCCACTGACCTAGGTTCAATCCCCAGAACCCAGTCCCCTGAGCACCACCAGGAGTGATCACTGAGCACAGAGCCAGGAGTGCTCAGGAAGGCCTGAGCACCACCAGGTGTGGCCCAATCTCCCCAACACCCCACACCCCTCAAATGTAGTATTATTAGAATGAAGAAAAAAATGGAATCCTGCATCTATCGGGGTCAAAATGTTTCTGGTGAAAAACCAAAACACAAACATCAACAAGCAAGCAAAAATATCCCAGTGGGGGACATGCTTGGCACGTTTGAGGACCCACAGCTGGCACTTGGAGGAGCTAGTTACAGAAATCCCACCCGGGGAGCCCCTAACAGAAGAGACTGAGTTCCACAGCGAACAAGGGGCTTATTATTAAAATTGCTAGTGATGAGCTTTCCATGGGAACGGGGACGGGGCTGTGGCGCCTGCCTCTACCGAGAGCTTATATCCTCCAACCCGCCCACCCACGGTCCCCCACCCATGCTTGTTCTTCAAGGGCCAAAGCTGCTGAAATCCATGGCAGAGGGAAGAGAAATATACGTGACAATGAGAAGAAAAATACACTTTTTTTAAACATTCTTATAAAGATAAACAGACCAATTTTCTGTTGATTACCTATGACACTACAAAATCTTTATAGATATTATCTTGTATATAGGGGTGAGGCTCCTCATTTTATACATAGCCATTGAATCGGAATTCCAACCCAGACTGTCTGCCTTCAGACAGTGAGATAGTACAGTGAGAGGGAGTGATCACTGAGCACAAAGCCAGGAGTGCTCAGGAAGCTCTAAGCACCACCAGGTGTTGCCCAAAACCTCATTTCAGTTTTGATTTTATAAATAGAGTGGGGAGCTCCGAGCAGTGCTGGGTTACACTAGGCCATGCTCTACCAGCAGTCCACAGGAGATCATATAGTTCTAGGAATTGAAACAGGGACCCTTTGCATGCTCCTGTCCTTCTTTGTGTGTGTGTTTGTGTGTGTGTGTGTGTGTGTGTGTGTTTTGGCTTTTTGGGTCACACCTGGCGATGCACAGGGGTTACTCCTGGCTCTGCACTCAGGAAATACCCCTGGCGGTGCTCAGGGGACCATATGGGATGCTGGGAATCGAACCCAGGTTGGCCGCATGCAAGGCAAACGCCCTACCTGCTGTGCTATTCCTCCAGCCCCATGCTGCCACCTCAGGCCCTTTGCCCCAACACAGTACCGTCACATTTGCCCTACAGATATGTGCCTTCAGGCTCCAAAGTGTGGTCAGGAAGCAAACTCCAGATTTGGTTGGAGAAAGTGTTGGATCCCCACAAACTGGCAAGTGGTATGTATAGAGTGGCTGTTAGTCTCTTCCTCAAACCCTCCATCTCTCCTAGATGCGAGCTGTTTCAATGGCAGATTTGGCTACAAACTGAGGGAGTGCTCAAAGTGCCCTCTCCAGCCCCGTCCACATCTAAAGCGTCCCTGTGGATCTGCAGAGAATGAGACCAAGGCAAGGGTCCTCCGGTTCAGAGGTTTTGCCTCATTCATTCACAGTTTATCAGTGCATTCTCCTAAACAAATTCTCATACTCATTTCCCTTTCTCAGAAGGGATTTCTAGAACCTAGGAGTTGGCCCAAGGGCTGGGGCATGCGGTTTATATGCAAGTGGCCAGGTTCATCCCTGGCACCATATGGTCCCCAGAGCACCACTAGGAGTGACCCCCCCCACACACACACTAGCTAGCAACAAGCCAGGGGTAGCCCCTGAGCTTTGCCAAAGATGGGCATACACACATGGAACTACAGAATGTGAGAGTTGAAGTAGATTTTATTTCTTCAAGACCAACCATTTTCTGAAGGCGTCCTCACTACTCCAACCTTTTCACATTCTGTTCATCCTCTTTCTTCTCATTTCTGCGGAGCACACCCCAAAGCAGCTCTCTAGGCAGTTTCCCTCCACTCTGCAACCGTCTCTCCTCTCTTAATCTCTGCCTTGTGGAATTAAGCTTTCGTTTTCTGGGAGGTTGTGGAACACCCACTAATCTCTGCCACAGAGCCAATTTTCTGCTGTGGGCAGCCCTGAATGTACTTGATGTCACAGCATTTTTGACAGTCACAAAAATCTGTTAATTCATGTTATTTTCCCATCAGAAACTGTGGGATTTTAACATTTTGTTTTTGTTTTGGGCTGGGGGAAGGGGTCACACCTGGTATTCCTGTTACTCCTAGAATTCGGAGAAGGGCAGGTGAAGAACAAGCCAGAGTTGGGGATCAAGCTAGACCTCCTGCACGCAGAGCATGTACGCTAACCCCGTCCAGGCTGATCTATGTATATACTTAACCTTATCACTGATAAGCCCTGTGTCACCACTAACACAGTCGGTAAAGGACAATCACAGTTTGCACCTGAATCCATTCGTCTTTCACTACGTGCACATCTATTGGCTAGTCTTTCAGGCTCTTGATGTTATCCATTTTCTTGCTATCTCTCACACTTTCACTTGGGGTCATAGATGGTGATTGGGGGGTCATATATCTGGAACAGGATCTCAAAACCAAATATCCAAGAAAACAAGAAGAAAAAATACAACTTCTTAAAACATTCTTACAAAGATAAACAGGCCGATTTTCTGTTCACCACCTATGACGCTACAAATTCTTTATAGATATTATCTTGTATATAGGGCGGAGCAATAGCACAGCGGTAGGGCGTTCGCCTTACAAGCGGCCAACATGGCTGACCCGAGTTCGATTCCTCCGCCCCTCTTGGAGAGCCCGGCAAGCTACCGAGAGTATCTCGCCCGCGCGGCAGAGCCTGGCAAGCTCCCCGTGACGTACTCGATATGCCAGACACAGTAACAACAAAGTCTCCAATGGAGACGTTACTGGGCCCGCTCGAGCAAATTGACGATCAACGGGAGGGCCTTTACCTTTACCTTTTTGTATATAGGGGTGAGGCTCCTCATTTTATACATAGCCATTGACTCAGGATTTCAAGGTAACAACAGGGATCCCTGGGGCAGGTGTGAGATGCTCAGACTGCGTGGGAAAGCCAGAATCTGTGAACTTAAGAGCAAAAGCCCTTTGACCAAGGAGTTCCAGTTCCCGTTCTCTCTGGATTCCAGTTCTGGTTGGGGGAAGGGTGGACACCTCTGAGGCCTTCCCCACCACTGGCCGCCCTTCTGCTGACTTGGAGGCGCTGTTTCAGGCCCGCCAGCCTCTGTAAGAAAATCTGGAATGAGGAATGATGGTGTCTTTATTTTAATGTTTTTTTTGTCACCTGCTTTCAAACCATCGACTGTTTTTTTGTTGTTTTTCTAACAGCACGTGGGACAAAGGTCTGTACAAGAGATAGCGGCTCTCGCCACACGTCTACAACAATTCTTTTGCTGCTGTGGTCATTTGAAACTCTTGGGCTCATCAGGGTGGTGGGCAGGGTCCAGGAGCCGGCGGGAGTCATCCTCACACTGACATGCTCCCTGATAGCAGCGCTTGGCCTGCACCTGGAGTCCCACCACAGCCTCGCGCACAGGTGCCCCAGCTCAGGGGCTGTTGATGGGCAGGGAGCTGTGGGTGGGCAGGGCATGAGTCCTGGGGCCAGTTCATGCTGGGCTTGCACTTTGCTGCTGCTTGAGTCTTGGTAACGGTCCTTTCCCCTCAGTGTTTTCTTTGCTCACTTGTGAAATAGGGTTACTCATAACATTACTGTTGTGCTAGTGTTGACTTCATAAAGTTGATGCAAGTGTTGGACAAAACCACACTTACAGAGTGCTTGGCTCAAAACCTTTTTATTATTTTGTGAGGATAATCCTTATTGTCATTCTGATTCGGGTTATTTGCAGGGGTGGGGGGCACCATCATATGCAGGAGTGTTTATAGGCTAACTCCTGGCTCTGTGCCCAGGGATCACTCCTCTGTATATGGTGCCAGGGATCAAACCCCGGTCAATACATGCCAGGTAAGCACCTTGCCCGTTGTGCCATCTCTCCAGTTCTCGTCCTTACGATTCATCATGCTACTGCTGATATTGGCAGCAGATGGTGGCTGGGAAGGAGAACAGTGAACAGAGGAGAGAGAAGGCTTCTCATACAGGATATATGCCCAGGATATTCTCGGCCTGGGAACAGCAGAGGTGAGTGATGCTGTTGGAGAAAACGATTCCCAATAGTAAGATGGTAAATTCCAACTCACACACACAGAACGCTTAATAAAGACACATTTTTGGCCTGAATGAATGGTCCGAGAGACTGTTCCTTTCAACAATTACGGACTAATAAATTATACCAGCATTGCCTCCCGGAGAGAAAGGCCACACCAAGGCTCCCACAGATGGAGAAAGGGCTCTGTCTGCCAAAACCCAGATGCAGGCAGCCTTGGCCCTATTTGGCTGTCTACCTGAATCGGTTTAACAACTTGACCTGCAGTTTTACAGCCCGAGACACCAGGCGCAATACAACAGCCTGAGTTCTTTGTCTGCAGGCTGGTGCCAGGTGTTAAAAGAACTGGTTCCCCAAAGACTGGTGGAGACCTGGGGGCAGGGGAAGGTGCCTGCACCCAATCCGTGAGGTCAGAGGACTTGTCTACAAAAGGAGCCTTTATCTGAGGGAGAAGGAAGTGAAGAAAGTTTACGGCACGAGGCTCAGGGCCAACACGCTGCAGGAAGATGTGTGCTGGGCTGGAGGTTGAGTGGGGAGATGAGAGGAGGCCCAGAATGGCCCTTTATTTTCATGGTTGTAAGAGCAGCGTGCACCCAGGAGTTGAAAGAATGCAGCCATCCAGCCAACTTCAGTCTTAAGAGCTGTGGTTACCTGTCTTTAAAAGTCCCCAAAATGGAGTATCCAAGCAAGTGGGTGTGTAAACACAAAAGGGGCAGAGATGCTCTATCTCTCCCATCACCCGAGCTCAGTCGTTTTGGGCCGCTTCCCCCACCCCAGGGAGGTCGATGGTGATGGGCAGGTGGAGGAAGGAACCAAGTTGGTTGGTGTCAGACGCAGTCTATTCCACTCTCCTCTCCATTCTCCTCTGATTCTCCTCCTGCTTTTTCCTCCCCCATGCTACTCATTCTCCTCTTCGATCCCCCTTCATTCTCCTTCTGGCTCTGGAATCCCTTTCTCCTCTTTACAGTCTAGTTAAATCCACCCCCGCATGAGTGGTTGGGGTAACAATTACACATAGGTATCATCATACAATCAGCAATGTCAGGTCCTTCCCTTAAAAGAAGCTATTTCTCTTTCGCAAACCACAACACCCAAAAGGAGAGAAAGAACAAAGGGGAATGCCCTGTCACAGAGGAAGGGTAGGATGGGAGGGATGGGAGGTGGGAGGGATACTGGGATCTGTGGTGGTGGGAAATGGGCACTGGTGGAGGGATGGGTATTTGATCATTGTATAATTGAAACACAAGCACAAAAATTGTAAGTCTACAACTGTACCTCATGATGTCTCACTAATAAAAATTAAAAAAAAAAAAGAAGCTATTTTCAGGACAGATTCTTATCCAGCAAGACAACTGGCCTAAAGGCAAATATGGGTGTGTTTCTCCTCTCCTTAGTCCAACAAACATATAAGCATTCATAATATTAATCACTTTGTATGGACACAGTAAGAGATACATTAAGCTTATAGAATTGCTCTCCTAGGGCCATCTCAATCTCAGACTACAGTGCTCAGGCCAGATTAGTCTTTCCTATCCCTAGCAGGGTCCTTATCTTGCCATTACTTTTGGACCATGACAGCATTTGTCCATGATCAAGCTCTTAACTTATAGTTAAGAATCGTGGCTTTTTGACCTGGCCCATTTTGATGCCAGGGTAGCTTACAGCTTGCCCATTTCAGTCCCTCGTTGGGACCCTGCTTTTGGGTTGCTAGAAGGTAAGGTGATCTGAGGCTTAAGTCGAGAAAGCAGATGCCCAGGAGTGAATAATATTTGAAGCCAATTAAATCCCAAGTTACAAAAACATAATATTAACTGTCTTCCTGTGTCTATACAAAAAGGACATTACTTTAAAGTAAACTATTCAAAAGACATAAGGAGAGGAGAAAGGTAATATATAACTTACAATACAAGTTCTCTGTCCTAGAAGGATCTGACCTTACAAATTAACAGATTCTGATTAGGGTAAAAAGCTGATTAACTGGTTGGGGAAGAGAGCATAGAGAAGTTACAGATAAGCACAGAGGAATGGGAGTAACTCGGGAGCACTGTGATGGGTGTAACCTGATAAACCTAAGCTCCTTGTGGCAAGGGAGAAAGGACAAATCAGTGTTATTCTACAAGGGGAAAAGGGCTGAGGACTTGACCAGAAGGGGCAAGAAAGATCTCTGATATGTGTCTCCCCTTCAGGTTTATGAAGTCACAGGGGTCACAGCAGTGTGTGCTGGTGACAAATTAACAGCAGCTCTCAAAAAAAAAATCCCCAACAATTTGTAGTATTTGCAGATTCCTATGCATGCTCCCACAGCAGCCTATTTCAGACGACTAGCATGAGACTTCCGTTGTGTCTCTTGCGAGCTGGCCTGAGTGGCTGTGGATCACAATGCTTCCCTAAATCCTGTCATTGTCAAGAATTCCATCTGTAGCTCCTTTTTCTCTGGTAGTTTTGTAACTTGGAGTAAGTCAGTAAAGCAGCCTAAAGAATGATGTGAGGGCCGGAGCAATAACACAGCGGGTAGGGCGTTTGCCTTGTACACGGCTGACCCGGGTTCGATTCCCAGCATCCCATATGGTCCCCTGAGCACCACCAGGGGTGATTCCTGAGCACAGAGCCAGGAGTAACCCCTGTGCATTGCCAGGTGTGACCCAAAAACAAAACAAAACAAAACAAAAAAAGAATGATGTGAGTAGCGGGGCCAAGAAAGTACGGTTGGGAGGTCACATACCTCGCAAGCAGCTGTCCCAGAGTTCGATCCCTGGCACCCCATATGGTCACCGGAGCTCCACCAAGAGTGATCCCCAGAGTGCAGAGTCAGGAGTAAGCCCTGAGTACCCAAAAATTAAGAAGAAAATTATGTGGGATGATAACTGCAAACATTATATGAAGGGCAAAGGAAATGACTCAAAGGAATTGGAGTACATACTTTGTATGTGGAAGTCCAGGATTCAAATCCTGCCACTGTATGAACCGCCAAACCCTCCTACACAGTACCACTGGGTGTTGCCACCAAATTTAATGTGAAGTAATATAAAATATCCTTATTGAATATGAGTTTTTTACACTGCTATGATTTAGAAATAAGTTTTAAAAAGAAAAAGCAAGCTTTAATTTTGTTATTTACACATATGTATATATGTGTGTGTGTATGTATGTATATATATATATATATATATATGGTAAGGCAAACTCCCTGCCCACTGTACTATCACTCAGTCCCCTATACTTATAATTTTTTAAAAGAATTTGCCTGGATGACAGAGCAATAGTACAGCAGGTAGGACACTTGCCTTGCACGTCACCAACACAGGTTCTATTCTCAGCGTCCCATCTAATCCTGTGAGCACCATCAGGAGTGATTCCTGAGTACAGAGCTAGAAGTAACCCCTGAGCCTTGTTGGGTGTGGCACAAAACAGACAAACAAATGGTTTGTTAGTGTGGCAGCAGCTCAGCCTTGTAACTTCAGTTTCACAAATGCACAGTCCAGCCCTTTCAGGCTTTCCTCTCTGCCTCCCCTTTCCCTTTCCTGTCACCCCAAATGCCGTTAGGTGAGGCAGAGCTGACAGATAGTCCTCGTTCTTCATAAATTCCATATCTGCAAATTTAACAACTCAATAAAAATAATGTGATGACCCAAGGTCAAATTTCAAAACTCTTTTTTTTCAATCATTCTCTCTCCTCTCTCTCTCTCTCTCTCTCTCTCTCTCTCTCTCTCTCTCTCTCTCTTTCTTTCTCTCTCTCTCTCTCTCTCTCTCTCTTTCTTTCTCTCTCTCTCTCTCTCTCTCTCTCTCTCTCTTTCACACACACATAAACACAATGGCAAAAAATGTGCATCTCTGCTGGAACAAGGCAGCACCATGCCTTTCACTTTAAACTCTCTTACTGTCAACAAGTGCTCTTTTCTTGGTCTATTTAGTGTCAGGTTGTTCATATTTTTATCCTTTTTTGTGGCCAATTTTGCTGTTTAAAGTGTCTTAGAAGTGCAGTCCTAAGTGCCGTCTGCAGGTCCTAAAGCAAGAAGACGATGAAGTGCCTCATGGAGAGAATGTGAGGCCTCCTTGGTCAGGTGTGAGTTACAGCATTATTGTCTGTTCCGTGTTAACGAAGCATCAATATTCTTTACGGGTCTTTAAACAGAAATACATGTCAAACAAGGTGCTTATTGTTCTGTTCACAAATGTGTTGTGTCCAGAGGCTCTTGCGAACCTAGCCCTGTATTTTCCTTAGAAGCAACAGCTCAGTGTTTGCTGATTGGATCTCCAGCTTCCCCCAGTGAGAGTGCACTGTCTATATTCTCAGAGACAATGAGCTACTGCAGTGGGCAGGGCGGGGTCTGGAAGGGCCACTGAAAGAGGGAGGGTCCAGGTGGCAGAGGGTGGAAAGTCTGAGTCCAGGCAGAGATAAAGAGGCTAGCATTTATCACACACCTAAATTTGTTTTGTGATTGTTTTGTGATTGTTGGGTAGTTTGTTGGACCACACCCAGTGGTATTCAGGGCTTACTCCTAGCTCTGCCTCAGGGATCATTCCTGATGGGCTCAGGGGACCTTATGGGGTGCCAAGGATCCAATCTGGGTTGGCCACGTGCACGACAAGCACCCTACCCACTATACTATTGCTCGGGTCCCAAGGAACAAGCTACTTTGATTAGAGATAATATAAGAATCAAAGAATGAGAGTAGTAGATACAACATAAAACAAAATGAATGACTAAATCAAAGGCCTTACTAGGACTTTTACCAAAAAATGAAATATTTACATCACTTAAAAATACTTCTCCTTAAATAACCTCAACAAAATGAGAGTTGAAGGAACTTTCCTCAATATAGTCAAAGCTGGCTTACCACAAGCCCACAGCCCACATTATCCTCAATGGTGAAAAGCTGAAAGCCTTCCCTCTAAGATCACAAGACAAGGTTGCCCACTCTTGCCATTTCTATTCAATATAGTATTGGAAGTACTTGCCATAGCAGTTAGGCAAGAAAAAGATATCAAAGGCATCCAGATAGGAAAGGAAGACGTCAAGCCTTCACTATTTGCAGATGACTTGGTACTATACTTAGAGAATCCTAAAGACTCGACCAAAAAAAAATCCTAGAAACAATAGACTTATAGAATAGAGTGGCAGATTACAAATCAATGCCCAAATATTCCTGGCTGGGACCCGAGTGATAGTAAAGTGGGTAGAGCACTTACCTTGCATGTGGCAGACCTTGGTTCAATCTCCAGCATTCCATATGGTTCCCCAAGCACCACCAGGAGTAATTACTGAGTGCAGAGCCAGGAGTAACCCTTGAGCATCACCAGGTGTGATCCAAAAAGCCAAAAAAATAAAAATAAAAAACCAAACCAAAGAGGCTGGAGAGATAGCACAGCGGGTAGGGCGTTTGCCTTGCACGCAGCTGACCCAGGTTGGATTCCCAGCATCCCATATGGTCCCCTGAGCACCGCCAGGAGTGATTTCTGAGTGCAGAGCCAGGAGTAACCCCTGTGCATCGCCGGGTGTGACCCAAAAAGCAAAAAAAAACAAACAAACAAAAAAACCCCTCAAAGTCCATGCTTTCCTCTCTATGAAAGAGAAGAAAGTGATATTTAAAAAACAGTACTGTTCACAATTGTGCCTCAGAAAATTAAGCATCTCTGAATCAGCTTAACTATGGAAGTAAAGGATCTGTATAAAGAAAACTACAAAACTCTATTCCAAGAACTAAAAGAGGACATGGGAAAATGAAGACACATCTCCTGCTCATGTATCAGGAAAATTAACATTGTCAAAATGGCGATACTCCCCAAAGTACCATACAGATTCAATGCATTCCCTATAAGGATATCCATGACATTTTTCAAAGAAATAGACCAAACACTTATGAAATTCACAGGGAATAATAACCCCACATAAATAGCCAAAGCAACAAAATGTGGTACTTGGAAAACTACATGTAAAAAGAGTGAACACAGACCTTTTTCTAATGCCATGCACAAAAGTTAGATCAAAGTGGATTAAAGATTGGGCTGCAGTGATAGCACAGCAGTTAGGGCATTTGCCTTGCACGCGGCTCAACCCGGGTTAGATTCCCAGCATCCCATAAGGTCCCCGGAGCACGGCCAGGAGTACATGAACCAGGAATAACCCCTGTGCATCACCAGGTGTCACCGAAAAAGCAAAAAAAAAAAGTGGATTAAAGATCTCAGCATCAAACCTGAATCCATAAGGTACATGAAGAAAAATGTAGGCAAAACTCTCCATGACATTGAAGCTAAAGGCATCTTCAAAGATGAGATACCACTGACCAATCAAGTGGAAGAAAAGATAAACAAATGGGACTACATTAAACTAAGAAGCTTCTGCACCTCAAAAGAAATGGTGACTAAACATGATTGCCACTCAATGTTTCTTTTGCAAACCACAACACCCAAAAGGAGAGAGAGAACAGAGGGGAATGCCCTGTCACAGAGGCGGGGTGGGATGGGGGGATGGGGGGTGGGAGGGATATTGGGATCCGTGGTGGTGGGAAATGGGCACCGGTGGAGGGATGGGTATTTTATCATTGTGTAATTGAAACTCAAGCACAAAAATGTGTAAGTCTGCAACTGTACCTCATGATGTCTCACTATTAAAATTTTTTAATAAAAAAAAAAAAGAAATGGTGACTAAGACAAAAAGACAGCCCATGGAATGGGAAAAGTTATTTACCCAATACCCATCTGATAAGAGGTTAATATCAAAGTTATATAAAGCACTGGTAGAACTTTACAAGAAAAAAACATCCAACCCCATCAAAAAATGAGAAGAAATGAATAGAAACTTCCGCAAAGAAGGAATTCAAATGGTCAAAAAGCACACGAAAAAAATGTTCTACATCACTAATCATCAGGGAGATGAAAATCAAAATAACAATGAGATATCATTTCATACCACAGAGACTGACACACATCCAAAAGAACAAGATCAACCAGTGCTAGCATGGATACAAGGAGAAAGGGACTCTTGTTCATTGTGGTGGGAATGCTGACTAGTCCAGCCATTTTGGAAAACAATATGGACATTCCTCAAAAAACTAGAAATTGAGCTTCCACATGACCCAGTAATACCACTTCTGGGAATATACCCTGGAGGCCCCCAAAAACACACAACAGAAATGTCATCTGCACTTCTATGTTCACTACAGCACTAATCACAATAGCCAGAATCTGGAAACAACCCAAGTGCCCAAGAACAGACAACTGGTTAAAGAAACTATGATACATCTACACAATGGAATACTATGCAGCTGTTAGGAAATATGAAGTCATGAAATTTGCTTATTAAAAAATGGGTGGACATAGAGAGTATCATGCTGAGTGAAAAGAGTCAGATATGACTGTGTCAGTGAGAGACAAATATGGAATAACTGCACTCATTTGTGGATGCAAAAAATACAGATAGTATGACACTAAATCTAAGGTTAAGAAAAACAGGCCAGGAGGACTGGTCAGTTGGAAGCTTGCCACAAGAGTGTCTGGGAGGCAAAGGGCAGTTAAGATAGAGAAGGGACAGTATGACAATAATAGTTGGAAATGATCATTGTGGACAGGAACTGAGTGTTGAAAGTAGGTATATACCTGATAAGTGTATCAGTATCTGTATTGCAAACCACAAAGCCCAAAAGGGGAGGGTAGAGGAAGAAGAGGAAGGGAGAGAAAAGAAAAAAGTGTCTGCCATAAAGGCATGTGAGTAGGGGTGTGGGAGGGAAACTGGGACATTGGTGGTGGGAAAAGTACACTGGTGAAGTGATGGATGTTGGAACATTATATAACTGAAACCCAGTCATGAACAACGTTATAGGTGTGCGTCTCACTGTGATTCAATTAAAAAATAATAACAGGGACTGGAGCAATAGTACAATGGGTAGGTTATTTGCCTTGCACGTGGCTGACCCAGGCACGATCCCCAGCATCTCATATGGTCCCCTGAGCACTGCCAGGGGTAATTTCTGAGTGCAGAGCCAGGAGTAAACCCTGAACATTGTCAGGTGTGACCCAAACACACCTACATAAATAAATAATAAAGATGAATAATCTTTTCCCAAAAGACCCAACAAAAAAAAAAAACGTCTCCACATACAATACTGGTTATTTAGGAAGAGAACAGAAAGTTTAGTTTACAGTGAAGTCTGGAAGACACCACCTTAATGAAGTGATCCAGATAAACACAGTCAATAATGAGAAAAATGAAATCACCCCAGTTGATGGCATGCAATAAGAACACAACACTGCTCCTGTGATATTTCTGCCCAAGCTGCATAAACTGAACCTAATTGTGAGGATCCAGCGTACACAATCACAGGATATTCAGCAAAATACTTAGCCTATAACCTTCAAAAATACCCAGGACATGAAAGGGCTGAAGAACTCTTCCAGACTGACAGAGAATAAAGAGACACAACAAATAAATAAGCAATCTGTACTTGTCCCTTTCTAAAATAGGGGCTACTTCCGGCATTGGTCATGTCTGGTAAAGATCAGGGTTCACTAGAACCACATCCAGCAGTGCCAGAGCTTAAGGTAAGATGTCAGTCATGCTAGGCACGGCAGTCTCATTGAGTCACAGTCCCCGCCTCTGTATTGACCTTTATTCTTCTTTCCCTTCTCTCTGTAAATATTGTGTTGATGGTTACACACACACACCGACCCACATACTCATGGATGGGGTCACACTCCCAGCAACATCTCTTTATTTTAAAATTTTTTAACTTATTTTTATTAGAACACCATGACTTACAGAGTTGTTCATAATAGAATTCAGGCCTATAATATTCCAACACCTATCCCACCATCTGTGTCTCTTACCTCCACCAGTGTTCTTAGGTTCCCTTCCAGATTCTTGGAAGACACATTAAAAAAAAAATATATATATATATACAAAGATTATATTATAACAACAAAGATATATAACACATTAGTTCATTTTGATTTATAGAGCTTTTGGGGGGATGGGATGTGGTGGGTCAATCCAGTGATGCTCAGGGGTTACTCCTGGCTCTGCACTCAGGAATTACTTCTGGCAGGGCATGGGATGCCAGGAATTGAACCTAGGTTGGCCACTTTCAAGGCAAACACCCTACCTGCTGTAGTATGACTCTGGTCCCAAGATTCATGATTTTAAGTAGAAATTTTAACAATCTTATATATAGAAGTCAAACTTGGTTTTGTGTTTGTTTTGAGGCCACACCTGCCAGTGCTCAGGGATCACTCCTGGCAGGCTCAAGGGACCACATGGAGTACTGGGGATCAAACTCAGCTCAGCCATGTGCAAGGCAAATTCCCTACCCACTGTATTATCACTCCAGTCAAAGAGGTAAGACTTTTCTGCTGGATTTTTGTTTGTTTGGGGGCCACACCTAACAACGGTCAGAGGCTCAGTGCTCAGGGATCAGTTCAGTGCCAGGGATTTAACCCTGCAAAACATATGCTACAGGCCTTTGACCCATCTCTCTGGGCCAGAAGTGAAACAGGTAAGAAAAATAAGCTTCCAGGGCTGGGAACATGGCTCAGCTGTGGGTGCCTGCCTTGCCAGCACAAGGCTGCAAGTTTCATCCCTGGCACCCCATTGGAATCTGTGGTTCTGGGACAGGTATGTGGCCCTGGTGAGTATAGCAGCCAGGTATGGGCATCAAACAGAGCAAAAAGGATGACGATGACAACAACAGCAACACAGGGACAGGAATGGAGGAAAATAGATTCTCAAAGAAGAAGGGGCTGGAGTGATAGCACAGTGGGTGGGGAATTTACCTTGCATGAGGTCAACCTGGGTTCTATCCCAGACACCCCATATGGTTCCCTGTCCCCCGCCAGGAGTGATTCCTTAGTGAAGAGCCAGAGTAAGCCCTGAGCATCTCCAGGTATGGCCCCAAAACAAAACAAAAAACAAAAAGAAGCAATCCACTAGCCTAGAATGATAGATAGTGTGGGGTGATATGCTCACCCACGGTACAATCCTGGCATTGCATCTGGTTCCCCAAGCACTGCTAGGAGGGACCCTGGAGCACAGAATCAGGAATAACTGCTGAGCACCTCTGAGTATGGCCCAAAAACTCAAATGAGTGAGAGAGAAAAAAAATTAGATTTAGCATAGTTATAAATTTAATTTATTAGATTTATTTAAATTACTTAGGGATTGTTAGTTATAATAACTGAAGTCCATGAAAGGGAAGTAGATTGTATTACATTTGTAAACATAATTTTAGGCGGTTAAAACTTTGTAACTAAACCAATAAATGAGACTAAACTATTTTTTAAAGACTTGTTAATAGTGATAGCTAGCATTTTCAGAACTTATAAATGGAATAGGATTCTCAGCTAAGCTTAAAAATTTTAATGAGGGGCTGGAGCGATAGCACAGCGAGTAAGGCGTTTGCCTTGCATGCAGCCAACATGGCCAACACAGGTTCGATTCCCAGCATCCCATATGGTCCCCTGAGCACCGCCAGGAGCAATTCCTGAGTGCATGAGCCAGGAGTGACCCCTGAGCATCGCCGGGTGTGACCCAAAAAGCAAAAAAAAAAAAAAAAAATTTAATGAATGGGGCCAGAGAGATAATGCAGTGAGCAGGGAGTCGGTTGTACACGTGGCAGGCCCAAGTATGATCCCCTGCACCTCATGGTTACCTAAGCCTTGCCAGGAGTGATCCCTGAGCACAGAACCAGGAATAAGCCCTGAGCACTACCAAATGGATCTCCCACCCACAATGAAAGGAGTTATCCTGCTCATGTAAAGTTAAATACAGGCCAGGAAGGTTGTTTGCACTGTGATGACTTGGGGATCCCTTAGAGCTGTGGCTTCTTTAGTCAATTCTCCCTGTATTGCTCCAAATGGGAGAGGTGAGAGAGGGGAACTGAACTCCGCTCTTCAGTACTTCAGTGTGGATCTTCTGTCTATTGGCTAGCAACAGCAACTCGTCCCACATAATCTTTGAGTGCTGGGAATCCTGTCGCTCTCTAGGGAGGAGAGAGAGCGCCAAATCTGTTCTCTGCCTCCACAGTCGATTTGGAAAGGGCCAAGTAATCAAGAACACAGGCTTTGAAGTGAGGTGGGCCTGATCCACAGAATTAAAATAGCAGTGTGATTTGGAATGAATAACTCTGTGCTTCTCTGGAAAAGAAATCAATAATAGACTATCTTAGATGGCTGCTATAGGAATCAATAGCAGATAATATGTTTTACTGTGTGTAAGGTCTCAAAAAAAAATAGTGATGGTTGATGTTGATAGCTTTATTTCCAGTAAAACATCCATTAGTTGAATTTATTACTTGAAAAGTAATGAGACTTGGGGACCGGAGTGAAAGTACAGCGGGTAGGGCATTTGCCGTTCACGCACCGACCCAGGTTCGATCCCCGGCATCCCATATGGTCCCCTAGCACCACCAGGAATAATTACTGAGTGCAGAGCCAGGAGTAACCCCTGACCATCGCTGGGTGTGACTCCACCCCAAAAAGGTAATGAGGCCACCTTAAGTTTGATTCCAATGCTCCCCTAAGCACCCTAGGAGGGTTGCTGTGAGTAGGACCCAGGCACTAAGAGATGTCACACCCTGCCCAAAGGTGATGAATTTCCAGACACAGAGTACAGATTATGATTGGTGGTTGCCACAAAGTGGGGATGGGGTGCATGTGAGGGAGGTCAAAAAGGACAACTGGGACTGGAGAGAGTACAGCAGATAGAGTGTTTGCCTTAAAGGAGCCAAACCCAGTTCTATGCCTGGCATGGCCTATGATTCCCTGAATCTCTAGTCCTATCTGAGTAAGCCCTGAGCACAGGAGGGTATGGCCCCAAAACCAAGGGGAAAAAAAAGATGTGCATGTGTGTGTATTTGTGTGTGTGTGTGTGTGTATGTATGTATCACAAAACCCATACTTGATAAAGGACACATCCAATATATACAAAGAGTTTTTAAGAGACTGGATAGATAATAGAGAGGGAGGGCACTTGTCTTGCACACAGCTAATCCAGGTTCAATCCCTGGCTCCCCACAAAGTCCCCCATGCCTGTGAGGAGTAATTTTTGAGCAAAATGCCTACAGTAACCCCTGAGCATCAACGGGTACAGCTCCAAAATAATAATTATTTAAAAAAAAGCAAAACTCTTAGTTAAATGATTCAAAAAACTAAACAGTACAATTTTTTTTATTTTTTTTATTTTTATTAGTGAGACACTATGAGGTACAGTTGTAGACTTACAAATTTTTGTGCTTGGGTTTCAATTATACAATGATACCCATCCCTCCACCAGTGCCCATTTCCCACCACCACGGATCCCAGTAGCATTTTTCAAATTTTTAAAAAGGCAAAATGAACGGGTACAGAGAGTAAGGCACGTGCAAGGCACGCAACCAACCCTGGTTTGATCCTTGGCATTGTATGTGATCCCCAGAGCATATTCAAGGGTTACTTCCTGAGCCCAGAACCAGGAATAGCTCCTGAGGACCAGTGGTGTGGCCCACCCCCAAGTAGGCAAAAGATGGAACATGCTCTCCTCAAAGAAGTTTGACAGGGGCCAGAGCAGTTTCCTGAGCAGAGCCAGGAATAACTCCTGAGCATCACTGGAAGTAACCCAAAAACAAAAAAAACTAAACAAAGGGAAAAAAGGTATGAGTTGGGGAGATAGCAAAGGGTTTAAAGTGCATGCCTTGCATATGGTTGACCCCAGCGTGATTCCTAAAATCATATGGACCCCAAGTATTGCCAGGTGAAGGCCTTGAGCCCCAACGCCCCACCGCCAGCATGAAGTTACACAGATGTGAAATAAGTACATGAAATTGCTTGATATCACAACTACATACTTTTTACAATGGCCAAAACCAAAGAACAGACAGTACCAAATGCTAGCAAGAATGTGGAGTTACATCTCTCAGTTAGTTTTGGTAGGACTGCAAAATGGTATCGCACTTCAAAGGACAGTCTGGCAGTTTCTCACAAAGCTAAATCGAGGCTTGACATACAATCTGACATGTTTCTCCTAGGTATTTATTCAAATGAATTGAAAATCTAAAAGACTTGTAGATGAATGATAACAGCAGTTTTTTCCATATTGCTGTAAACTGAAGGAAATCAATATGTCCTTCAAAGATAAGCAGAAAAGGTTTGGTACATCCATACAGTGGACTGTTATTCGATGATAAAGAGAGGATTCAAATCACAAGAAGGCAGGGAAAACCTAAAATGCATGGTTCTTATGTAAAAGAAGACTGTTGGAGGAAGCTATGGAATACATGTTTCCATTCCAGGACATGTTAAATAAGATTATAGAGACAATAAAAAGATAATGTTCACCAGAAATTCAGGGGAAGACTTAAAAAATGAATAGATGGAGCAGAGAGGATTTTTAAGGCTGTGAAACCATTCTGTACAATACTATAATAACAGATATTGTGCATTTGTCAAAACTCAAGGGAATTTTACAACAAAGTGATCCCTAGTGAACTTTCATTAATAATAATGTATTAATGTATCAATTTTAATGCACCACAATTATGTGAATAATAAGAGAGACTTATGTTAGAAGGACAGATATGGGAACTCTACTATCTGCTTTTAGTGTAAATCTGAAACTGCTCTTAGAAAATCGTCTATTGAATAAAAAAATATTTTGTTATTGTTTTTTGTCCATGCTTAAGGTTATTCTTCTGTGCTCACGGGTTCCTCCTGGCTGTGCTTGGGAAACTATCTGGGGTGCCAGGAATTGAACCAAGGTTGGCTGTGGGCAAGGCAAGCACCTTAGCATGATCCCTCTGGCCCTGAACTATTTACATTTTTTGGTTTGGGGCCACACCCAACTGTACTGAAGGCTTATTTCTGACTCTGCTCAAGGGACCATAAACGGTGCTGGAGATCGAACTTAGTTCACCTGAGTGCATGGTACTTAGTTCACCTGAGTACACTGGACTGACTGTACTTTCTCTCAGGCCCCCCCCCTTTTTTTTTCTTTTTGGGTCACACCCAGCAATGCACAGGGGTTACTCCTGGCTCATGCATTCAGGAATTATTCCTGGCAGTGCTTGGGGACCATATGGGATGCTGGGAATCGAACCCGTGTCGGCCGCGTGCAAGGCAAATGCCCTATCTGCTGTGCTATCACTCTAGCCCCTGTAAACATTTTTTAAATCATTTTTTTGTTTGTTTGTTTGTTCATTTCAATTTCCCTTCTCTTTGTTGTTGTTATCATGGCTGCAGTGATCAGGGCTCACACCTGTTGTTCATGCTCACCTGCTTTGGCTTGCAGGGGTAGTCAGGGCAAGAACACACTGCACTTGCATTCTGTAATTGTGGTGTGCTGGACACTGCCCACTCTTGTGACGCCAGGGATATTAATGGGCATGGATGCAGGGTTTGCATGCAGGATGGCAGGTGGTGCTGGAATCAGGTTCTTGGCCTCTTACTGGCAAGGCAAGTACTCTAGCAACTGAGTGACCCCTGAGTTGCTGGCTGTGAGCCCCTAAAATTCTGTTTTGTATTCCAGCGACAGCTCAACAGGATATCCACAGGATAAGCTCATGAGTTGCCTCCCCAGCATCATACGATCTCCAAAGCTCCACTAGAAGCCACGTCAGAGCACAGAGCCCAGAGTGACCCCTGAGCATCGCTGAGTGTGGCCCAAATTCCCAAAACAAATTCAAAACCAAACAACAACACCAACCCATGCCTCCCCAATTAAAATTCACATTTCTGACTGGCTGAACTGTGGGGACCATATGGGGTGCTGGGGATAGAACTCAGGTCAGCTGCTGCAAGGCAAGCACACCTTAACCTTTGTACTCATTCTCCCATGCCAGGATGATTTTTGTTCCAAAAAGACAAAGTGCAATTCATGTTGTAGTGGGAAGAAGAGGAAGCAATAGCGACATTAGTGAACGATGCTGTGTTCAGGGACTTCAAGGCTACCAGGGAAGGCATCAGGCAAGGAAGAGAAGCTAGTTGCAATCTGAAACCAAGGATAAGGAGCAGCTCTGCGGGGAGGGCTACCTCTGAGCAGACATCTGAATTGGGGGGGGAGCGGGGTTCACTTAAGCAACCCATTCCGGGCAGCAGCAGCAGCAGCATCTGAGACTGAGGAGTGAGTCCTGGTCTGTTGGAGAATCTGCAAGGACAAGCCTTGGCTGTGACCGTATGTGAATCTAAATAAACCCTGTTCTGAGGTCCCACCTGGTGTCCGTTTTCCCCAGTCAGGGGGAGGGTAAATGGTGTGCAAGTTTGCTTCTACCCTTCTGTATTCATGCAGCAACCTGCAACCTGAAACTAGTTGCAGGTTGCTGCATGAATACGGAAGGTTAGAAGCAACCCCTTGGCCTTGGGTTGCAACACTAAGATTACCAAGCAGTAGGACATGAAGTGACCTAAGGCCAATGATGGAGGATCTTGGGTAATTTGGTGGTGGTGAGGAGCAGAGCTGTGTGTGTCAAGCCATGAACATTAACACTACTGTAACATGTTGCTCATGTTAAAAGCCAAAGGGATTGACGCCGGCAGAGACCAGTTCTGACTTAGCACAGTGAGTGACAGTGAGGAGCAGGTGACCCAAGTCTTGTGGGTAGAGTCAGAACTGAGCTGTGACCACAGAAATGTGGCATTTACCAGTGAACTTACCTGGGTGTGAGACAATGACTTCACACGCAGTAGGTGTGTGCAAAATAAGTTCGATAAACATGCATTTCCCACCGCTGTCTAAGGAGCATTTGATGTTCAGTCACTGATTTTCTTTAGTTCTTTTATTTTCAAGCATTGCTTACAGACAAAAAAGAGTTGCTTTGAGATGTTTCACTTACAAGGTTCTTGGCCATGTTAACTTAGGAAGGTGAATGTGGGGATGAAGAGATAGCACTGTGGGTAAGGTGTTTGCCTCAAACACAGCCCACCCACGCTTGATCCCGGCATCCCCTACGGTCCCCCAAGCACTACCAGGAGTGATTCCTGAGTGCACAGCTAGGAATAACTCTTGAGCATTGCTGGGTGTCTCCCCACACCCCACCACACACACACACACACACACACACACACACACACACACACACACATACCAAATGTGTACTTGGAAAGAAAAGGTGCTAGATGTGATTGTACTTCACAGCAGTAAGGTGCTAGACGGTTCGTTCCTACAGACACCCCAAACCTCAGTGATTTATAACAACAGTTTGTTTCTCACTCAGGCTAGTTCTGCCATGAGCTGAGTGAAGGCCACACTGCACCCTGGGCTGGGGGAGCAGCTACCACAGCAAACACTGCCCGTCCCTGCAGAGAGAAAGAGCTCTCTGAGGGTCCTACACAGCAGTTGGAGGCTGCAGCCTGGCCACCACATGGCCACTCCATGCCTATGTGCACACACATTGCACATCTTCCCAGGAATCATCTGTCCGGGCCCCCACACAGTCAGTCAGGATTCCTACATTCACACGATGTACATTTTTTCAGGATTCATATGTGCACACACCGTAAAGCCATTCAAGACTCACTTAGCCCCTTAGTTGGGGATGCTGGGCATGAGAAATGCAGGGGTTATTTGATTTCGGTTTTATTTTATTTATTTATTTAAAATTTTTTTGCTTTTTGGGTCACACCCAGCGATGCACAGGAGTTACTCCTGGTTCATGCACTCAGGAATTACTCCTGGTGGTGCTCAGGGGACCATATGGGATGCTGGGAATCGAACATAGGTCGGCTGCGTGCAAGGCAAATGCCCTACCCGCTGTGCTATTGCTCCAGCCCCCGTGGTTTCGGTTTTAGATTTGGTTTGGGGACCAAATGCTGCAGTGCTCCTGGCTTACACCTGGCTCTACACTCAGGAATCACTTCTGGTGGGGCTCAGCAGATCATATGAGGTGCATGGAAGAATCTGGGTTGGCCACATGCAACACATGTGCCTTAACCCCTATACTAGAAGAGTGACAATTTCAAAAAATATATTCTTCAATTTACCATTTTTGTCATTACGCATTTTTGATATTATTATAGTTTAGGTAATAAGGTTATAATAACATTTACATTTCTTAAATGTTGATGACAAAGTTACTGCATACCCACTACTAAAAGTGTCCATCACCCTCCCCCATCCCCATGCCACCTCTAGCCCACTGTTCCTGCCCCCCAACACCTCCCACAGGGTGGTGCTCGAGACCCTCCACTTAGTTCTCCTGTCACTTCCTGGCAATCTCTTTGTTCCTCTCACCCCTTCCCCCAAATCCAGCATGCTCAGGTATGTATTCTAGTAGTCAAGATTTTTTTAATTGAATTTTATTTGTATAAAGTTGTTCACACTAATTTATTACACTCAATTTTCCAACATCAATCCCACCACCATTACACCTTCCCACCACCATTATTTCGAATTTTCCCATCACCACCGAAGCCGGCCACAAAAGCTGGTCCTAAATAATTTAGTTTGTATTGCCTGTTATGAAAAAGGGCACTGAAAATGATCAAAAAATTTTCCTTAGAAGAAAGTGTGTGGGGCTGGAGCATTAGCACAGCAGGTAGAGCATTTGCCTTGCATGCAGCCAACCCGGGTTCGATTCCCAGCATCCCATATGGCTCCCTGAGCACCACCAGGGGTAATTCCTGAGTGCAGAGCCAGGAGTAACCCCTGAGCATTGAAAAAAGGAAGAAAGTGTGTGAAGATTGTTGTATTTCACTGGGAGCCATTAAGCCCTATGTAAGAGATTGCTAACATGCTGCTACAGGTTGAGAGTCAAGGCTTGTTTCTTTATTGATACCTTCCATATCCTTGATTTGTTGCTTGATACACCATAGATTATTTTTTTAGTAGTATGGCTGTCCTTTCCACAAAAGAATGTCTCTCAGTAGGAAGATGATGACTACGGGAGACCCTGTACCTGGCCATGGAAGAGACACAGGTGATGGCCTGCCTCCTGCCCATTCCCGCCTTATGCCTCTGGAGGATAAATAACCGGGATCACCCAACTGTCCAGGGACACAAAAGAACACCACAGCCCCTTCTGGTTTTGAGGAAAGAGTGAGCCGGCACATCTGGCCACACCCTGCAGGTGACCAACAGTAGCACACAGACCAGAAGATGGAGGACAGAGAGGCACAGAGAAGCCATCTGCATCCATCCATACAACCCTAGGACCAGATTGGGGGACACTCTGGACAGAATGTACCAAGTGCTGTGGGTGCTTAAATCAGGGAGAGGTGGGTCAGAGAGATAGTAGAGTGGGTAGGGCGCTTGCCTTGCACATAGCCAACCTGGGTTTGCTACCAGGCACTACACACGATCCCCAGAGCCTTGCCAGGAGCACATTACTCCCTCTCTCCCTTCCCTTCCTCAAAGTTTCTAAATGAAAGGTGTTCAGGTGCCGGATCAATAGTACAGCTAGTAAGGCACTCGCCTTACACACGGCGGACCAGGGTTTGATTCTTAGCATCCCACATGGTTCCCCGAGCTTGTCCAGAGTAATTCCAGAACGTAGAGTCAGCAGTAACTCCTGAGTAACCAAGTGCGGCCCCCAAACCAAAACCAAACAAACAAAAAAGCTGTTAAAAAAATAAATACATAAAAATGAAATAGGCCGAGGAGCCAGAGAGAGCACAGAGCGGGTTCGGCGTGTATATGCTGCTGGTGCTATCCCTGGCACTACATATGGTCCCCTGAGCACACCAAGATTGATGCGTGATGGGCTGGAGCCATAGCACAGCGGGAAGGGCGTTTGCTTGCACGGGGCCGACCCGTGTTCGATTCCCAGCACCCCATATGGTCCCCGAAGCACCGCCAGGAGTAATTTCTGAGTGCAGAGCCAGGAGTAACCCCTGAGCATCGCTGGGTGTGACCCGAAAAGCAAAAAAAAAAAAAAGATTGATGCCTGAGCACAGAGGCAGGAGTAAACCCTGAGCATTGCCCTGTAGCCCAGAAAGAATAAAACAGGATGAGGTATCTGAGCCCAGGAGTTAGGGCACTTGCCTTGCATGTGTGACTAACCTTGGTTTGATTCCCAGCTGGCATATAGCCTCCTGAGCAGTCGCAGGAGTGACCCCTGAGTCAGGACACCCTCTGCAGCCTACAGAGACCAAAAAAGAGAAAAAAAGGGGCAAGAGCATAAAAATAATTTACAAATAAGGTGAGAGGGAAATCAACCCGGACAAGGGTTTTGAAGTGAGTGGTTGCAAGCCGGGTTGGGGTGTCAAGAGCGCCAGCCCTGAGCCGCGGTCGAGCCCACCTCGTTGGGGGAGCAGGGGTCACTGAAGCGCGTGAATTCCTCGGGGAAATGGTGCTGTGGGGACTCCTTGGGTGTGCACGGAGGGCCTCAGACCCAAGGCAGAGTCTTGCCATCCGTTGTGTGGAGTCGCTGCTGTCACCAAGGAACAGAAAGCCGTCGAGGATAAGGCAGTCGAAGGGTGGTGAGGCTCCTTCCTCCTCCCATCCCCGCTTGAGGAGACCTGCAGGAGAGGCAGGAAACCACTCACCGCCGGCTCCTCAGAAGCCTAACAAGAAAAACTTCTGCCCAACCGTTTTCGAGAGTCTGGATGAGACTTTTTGACTGTGTGTGTCAGAATTAGGAACTGTGATTCAGGCGCCGCAATCACTTGTCAGCTGGAGATGCCAGCAAAGTAACCCGCCACTCAAGAGTGGCCGCGGGGCCTGTGCCCCTCCAGGGCCGGCTCAAGTGCCACCCGAGTTCCACAGGCAGGCAGCACCACAGCTGTGGGGGCGAGAGACCTGCCCAGCTCTGTCGTTTGCATGGCCCACTGGACTCTGGGGACTGCTGTCAGGGAGCAACGGCAGAAACAGGTAGGACACCCCACAGGCAGGCAAGTCTCTCCCCTCACCAAGCAGTGGAGGACACATACCCAGTGCCCTGTGCACGTATTTCTGCCGCTCAACTGCCTGGGAGAAGAACTGTCCACTCCTCAGCAGTACTTACCCGTGTGGACAAGCCCAACGGCTCTCGGTTCTCCAGTTCTGGGAAGTAGCAGCATCAAAACCTGCCTAGACCGGCTCTGAGAGAACATGTAATGGGCAGGAGCACCTGTTTTATGGGCCAGAGGCCCGGGTCTGTCCCGGCTACCACATGGCCCACTGGAACATACAGTCCCTGAGTGGGACCCCAGGCAACACAAAAGCAACACAATGTCTGCACCTCCTTCAAAAAAAAAATTCAGGGCCAGAATGACAGGACAGCAGGCTGGGTGCTTGCCTTGTCCGCTGCCAACTGGGTTCAATTCCTACACCCCACGAGTCCCCAGAGTCCTCCAGGAGAGACCCCTAAGTGTAGAGCAAAAAGGCCTGAGCTCAGTGGCGTATCATCTCAAAACAAACAAAATCCACAAAAAGATAAAAAAAAAAACTCTTTAGATCTGAATAAAGTGATTTAATAAGTTTTCACTTAATTGAGAGAGAACGAACGTCCAATTCAATGATCTACCTGCCCCGAAGACGGTTTGTGGAAACAGCTGCAGAGTCACAGGCCTCTCAGCAAACTTGTTTATAATGAAAATGACTCATTGACAGCAATGATGTATTTATGATGTATACTTTGTGAAAAAGATTTCTCCTAACTTTAGACATGTATTATGTTCCCTAACACAAAACCTCCGGCTCCAGGCACATCTCTTTGATTCCACTGTTCTTCCTGAATTAACATATGCCTCAGAGACCTGGGTCCTATGAAAACAGGATGAGAACGCTATTCGGGTCTCCCAAAGAGGAAACGAAAGAGCTATGCTTGGAGTATCACGCTTCACTCAAGTGAGAGAAAGAATCTGGAGTTCCGACCTTCGTCAATGATTGAGAATCAGGGATGCTGTCTCGTTTGCCAAGGCGTCAAAAATCAGATGGGCTGGACACATAATGCGATTTGGAGATGACCACAGGACTAGAGCCATTGCAGACTGGATTCCACGGGATGCCAAAAGACCGCATGGCTGCCCACCTACGAGATGGTCAGACTTCTTCATCAAGACCCTGAACGATCAGTTTGAGGCTCTTCATGTTCCTAGAACAAGCAGACGCCATTGGGCTACAGTAGCACGAGACAGGGATGAACAGAGACATTACTGGCGCCCACTCGAGCAAATCGATGAGTAATAGGATGTCAAGTGATCAAGTGAACACAAAACCATGATCCTGGGCTAATTAGAAATAATAACATAGTGTTTAATAATGGCATGATTCTTTTATTCTTTTATACCGGTGGATCTGAGTATTCACCTGGGCACTTACCCCGATCTTTGTGGGTAAGCAGACTTACAAATCATAAAAACCTAATGCCCTGTGCTCCAAGGCAGACATGACAGCATCACCCTGCAGCCATCACCAGAGGCTGCCTTGAAATAAGAAACAGCAAGTACCAAATTCCACTGTGCCCTGGACACCAGAGCCTGACAAAGGCTTTTTTTATGAAGTCTCCAGAGCGGACTCCAGATACATCAGGCAAAACCAAAGAAATTTTATTTTGCACAGCACACAGTATCCCCAGAACTGCCTACAGTCCCCTAAGCACTGCCAGGAGTGATCCCTGAGCACCGAGCCAGGCATCAGCCCTGAGCACTGCTGGGTGTGGCCCCAAAACCAAAGACAACCAAACAAAAAAAGTGTGTGTTAGAAGTTGAGCTGCTGCCTCAGGGCCCTCAAAAGGAAGTGACTTTTGAGCCAGGACTTGACAGAGGGGAGGGAGGGAGCTGAGGAGAGCAAAGTGATGTCAGAAGAACAATAGGTGGACTGATGTGGGCTGGTCAAGGTGGTCATGCCATCGATGAAGGGCTTACAGACTGTTGGGGGGAGCTGGTTTTTTGTTTTGGGTAATGCACAGGGCTAACTCCTGGCTCTACACTCAGGAATGACTCCTGGCGGTGCTCAGTGGGAAGACCATGGGGGGATGCTGGGGATTGATCCTGGGTCAGCTGTGTGCCAGGCAACCTCCCCACTACCCTGTCTGGCCCAGAGTTTGTAGGCTGTTATGAGGACTTACTTCATGCACTGAAATGGGAGAGAGTTTGGAGCAGAGAAGACATGTGATCTGAGCCATGTTTTAACCTGTTGATTCAGGGCATGCAAAAATTGATCCTTTAGGGCCTGGAACGATAGCACAGCGGGTAGGGCATTTGCCTTGCACGCGGCCGACCCGGGTTCTATTCCCAGCATCCCATATGGTCCCCTGAGCACCGCCAGGAGTAATTCCTGAGTGCAGAGCCATGAGTAACCCCTGTGCATCGCTGGGTGTGACCCAAAAAGCAAAAATAAAAAAAAATCCTTTAGAGCACCTGGGAGAACTGTCCTCAGAGTGGAATCGCGGGCTTGTAGGATGGCGCTGGCCTTCGCTGTGTCGCTGTGCTCAGAGCACATCCCACTGCACCACAGCACCAGCCAACAGAAGCTTCATTTGCCAGGCAGCCGCCCGGCCCTGGAAATCACTCTCTGTGGTTTTCATTTGCATTTCCCTTAGCCTAGTAAAGCTGAACACCTTTTCATGAGTTTGCTTGCGGTTTGGGCTTTTCTTCTAGCTGCTTTGATCATTATTCTATGGAGCTATTTCTCCCTTTTTTATGAAATTGATTTTTAGAAGTTCTTTATATATTCTAGATACTGATCTTTTGTTGATTATACGCAATCTGTTGTTGATTATATGTAATGCAAATATCTTCTTCCCTTCTCTGGCTTGTCTTCACATTTTTTATGACATCTTTTGTTGTGCAGAAGTTTTTAATTTTTATATGGTTGAATATTTGAGTCCTTTTGCTTTCAAGGCCTGTGCTTTTTATGTCTTGTTTAAGAAATGCTCCTTGATGCCAAGGTCATAACATTTCTCCTGTTCATCTGGCCTTTATATTTGTTAATATGATCAATCTGGTTGGAATTAAGAGGAAAGGGGAAGACTGATCTGTCCCTTTGGAGGTGACTTTGCATATCTTGTCCAGATTTTTTAACGCAGATTTCATGGTTTAACTCTTATGGGCCGTCATATTCCCTTTATTTCCTGACTTCAGGGAAAGCTTTACTTAAATTTACCAAATCCAAGGCAGACTTTTACTCAGCAGACTGGGGGTGTGGACAGGAAGCTGGAGTTTGATAAACAACTCAGGTGATGTTCCTACACCCTTCCCCATAGTTGCTGCCAAGAGGATGCGGGATCTCCCACACACCTTCATGTGATGCTTGCGTGCTTGGCTGTGGTGCGTGCCAAAGTCTGCACTCAGTTATATGTGGGTGGGTGGGGGTCACACTTGCCCTCACGGGAGTCAGACTTCCTGGCTGTGATACTCACAAATCTCTTTTTAGCTGGAGCTCACGCTCCCCTGGCAGAGGCGTGCCTGGCAATCCCTGAATGCTTTGGGGATCATAGCAGTCAGGATCATGCTCAGCTCCTGTGGCTGTATCAAGGATTGAACTCGGGCCTTACGCTGGCAAAGAGGATAGTGTAAACCACTGCTATCCCCAGGGCCTCTCCAACAATTTTATTTTTTTAAGTCACACCTGGCAGTGCTCAGGGGTTACTCCCGGCTCTGCTTTCAGGAATTACTCCTGGAGGTGCTCAGGGGACCACATGGGATGCTGGGAATTGAATCCAGGTCAGCTGTGAGCAAGGCAAGTGCCCTACCCACTATACTATCTCTCCAACCCCCTTTCAGTGATTTTTTTTCAACTGATGTTGATTTTATTTTATTTTATTTTATTTTACTTTATTTTAATTTATTTTGCTTTTTGGGTCACACCCAGCGATGCACAGGGGTTACTCCTGGTTCATGCACTCAGGAATTACTCCTGGCCGTGCTCGGGGGACCATATGGGATGCTGGGAATCGAACCCGGGTCGGCCACGTGCAAGGCAAATGCCCTACCCGCTGTGCTATCACTCCAGCCCCCCTTCCAGTGATTTTGATGTGAGAAGTCTTTGTTGAACCAATCCGTCCAAGGTGTCTCAAGACTTGGGCATGGAACCACTTTTCACTGGTTGATAATTTATCCTTCACTGGCCATCCAGTTCCTCTTTAAAGTATAGTGCAGTGGACAGTTACTTTGCATGCAGCAATCTGATTCAATTTCTGACTACCTCATATGGTTCCCTGAGCCCTGCTAGGAATGACCCCTGAGTGCAGAGCCAGGAGGAAAGCCCTGACTGATCACGTGTGACAAACCACCACCACCACCACCAAAAAAAAAAGGGACAGTTCCGCCCCAGAAGAGTTCTTGCAGAAATGGTGCATCCCATGATGGCCCCCGTATGAAGGTGTCTCTGGACCTGACATGTGACAGAGTTCAGGAAATGGTGGGTGGTTGTTCATTAGCCTCAAAGGTCATCAGCTCTGGGCTGAGCAGGCCGGGCCTCCCAACTACTCTCATCTCCCACACGTTCCCTTCGGGCCAGTCACTTAACCCCTCTGCACCACCGTGTCATCATCCATAAATGGCTATTCCTAACTAACGCCAGCTCTACACGGTTGTTGTAAGGATTAGAAATGGCATCTACAATGCCCAGGATAGAGAGCCCAGCTTGTGGTGCTGTCACTGGCTCTAGGAAGGCTGAGCAGCTGTGCTTGTCACAGTGGGGTGTGTCAGCCCTGGGCAGCCGAGGGCATCTCCTGAGACCCCCTCCCCTTGTCTAGGATGATCCTGAGAAATGAGTTTCCTTACAAGCTAATACACAGTCCTCATGTTCCATCAACACCTCCAAGAAGAAGTAAAACAAGGCCGAAGAGAGTACAGGGATTAGGCACTTGCCTTGCTTGCAGTTGACACCAGTTTGATCCCAGAACCGCATATGATCCCTTAAGCTCCGCCAGGAGTGATCCCTGAGCTGGGGGTTAGCCCTGAGCACCACCAGGTGTGGCCCCCAAACAAAAGCAAACAAAGAGCCCAACATAATCATTGTTGCTAGGAATGTGGAAAAATTATAATTCTTGTGTGGGTGGGCATGTCAAATATTTCAGTCACTTTGGAGAATAGTATCACTGTTCCTCAAAAATTAAAATAAAAGCTATCATATGATCCAGCAATTCCACTTCTAGGTATATGTCTGAAAGCATGTTTTTCAGACAAATTCAGAGATATTTGTCCACCCATGTAAAAGCAGCATTACTCACAATAATCAAGAGGTTGAAGCAACCCAAGCATTCATCAATAAATGAAATAATGCAGAAAATGTTACATGGGTACAACGGAATGTTCCTCAGTCCTCAAAAGAAAGGAAATTCTGATATATGCTACAATGTGGGTGAAGCTTGAGGACAATATGCCTAAGTAAAGCAAGCCAGACACAAAAAGACATACACTGACTGCATGATTCCACTTATGTGAGGTACCTAGTGAAAATCTACTTCCTGAGATAAAATGTAGAATAGTGAGCCAGGGCTGGGGAGGGGGGAGGCTTAGAAGATACTGTTTATGGGCAGGAGCAAGAGTAAAGCGGGGAAGGCACATGCCTTACATGAGGCCGATCCAGGTTCGATCCCCAACATCCCATATGGTCCCCAGGCTCTCCAGGATGATCCTTGAGTGCAGAGCCCAGAATAAGCCCTGAGTACCACAGAATATGACCCAAACCACCCCCACTCCTCCCCAGATACTTATTATTTTACAGTGTTACAAGACAAAACAGGTATTTATTTAACAGGTACTTTTTATTTTACAGTGTAACAAGACAAAAACGTTCTATAGATAGGGTGGAGAAACCACTCAGTGGGTTGAACATCTGTTTTGCAGGCAGGAAGCCTGGGTCTGATCCCTGGCGCACAGTCCCTCAAGAACTGCAAGGAGCCAGGAGTAAGCTCTGAGCATTCTGCTGTGTCCCCCAAACAAAAATTAATGAAAATCCCCTTGCCAATGCCTAAGAAACGAAAACTTATGCTGAGAGTAGAGAATAGGACAAAGCAGAAGCAGCCTGGTGACCAATTCCCACCCAAGCCAGGTGACAGGCCCCACAGAAGCCAAGGATGCCCAAGGGTCTGTGGTCAGGTTTGGTCTGCGGTTGAGTCTGTGATGGCTCCACTAGCCTCCAGGTCCTCTGACGAAGCCCGATGTCTCCTGGCCTCTTCAAGGTCCTGCAGGAAAACGTCCCCCCCACCCCCTCCACCACCACCACTGGGGCATCAGCACTTGTCAGCATATGGTCAGTCTCTGTATTTGGTCCTATACCAATTCCCATTTCCCACACCAAACTATTTCTTAGACTCACAGTTCTTTTTCATCTTGACTTTTTCTGATTTTTCAAATAAAGCTTGGAAAATTTTCAAACATTACAACTGTACACAAAAAGGAATGTGAGTGCCTCCCATAATCTCATGGTTCTCTGCTAATTATTGTTCATGCTAGGATTTTTTCCCCCAGACTTTTTGCTCTGCATAAATTAACATATTAGCAAATTGGTGTTTTCACAATATTAATAGTTGTATTTAATTTGTTTTTGCTTATTGCTTTTTCATTTAACAATAGACCCTGGACACGTTCTGTGAGAGCCCATGCCCATTTGCCTTCTTTTTATTGATTTATTTATTTGTTTTGTTTGGGGGCTGTATCCAGCAGTGCTCAGGGTTTAATCTTGGCTCTTCACTCAGGGATCACTCCTGGAGGGGTTCGGGAGACCATTTGCAGTGTCAGGGATTGAACTAGGGTCAGTCACGTGCCATAACCCCTGTTCTATCTGTCCAACCCTTCCCCTGACCTCTGGCCTCACCCC